>NW_017537123.1:454220-566277 GCF_001853355.1 Bactrocera latifrons
GCTTTTGCATATATGCCATGCCGTAAATACATATATTTATTTCTCTTCATATTCTCTGTTATAATATGTGAGAGAATTGTAAAAAATGTTAAAATTGTGAGGCGAATGCCGACCTACAATGTTAACAAATGCGGCGAATTCCTTAGCCGAAATCTAACAAATGTTCGCAGTCGAACCTGCACCTTCTCTATGTTTTAAGTTCTCTGGATAAGCTGTTGATAAAGACAGCGCCGCAGACTGTAAATTGAGTAGACTCGTGATAGTGCAGTTCTGCAAGAGAACATAAAAAAAAATCATACAAAATTCGATTTGCACCTTCTCTATACTTTACGTTCTCTGACTGCACTGCATTAACTTACAAAACTCGCATATTTAAATACTTTGTTCCTATAGCCGTTTCATTCACTCTCAAAGATGTTTATATTCTGTCTAAAACGTTCGTACAACCCGCAGCGCAAGAAGTCAGCAGACGCACTCAGCAACAAAGTACAGCAACGCAAGCAGTAGTCAACAGCGACATTCGTACGTAGGAGAAACGCGGCAGCTTCGTCTGTTTCGTCGTAAATCGAACATTAGCAGCAGCCATTTCTAATCACATACATACATAATATGTATGATGTTTGTTAGTGAAGGCGCCTTCTGATTGAACTCAAATATTTTGTTAAAATAATTTTTGGATACAAATCTTGAAATTTTTTGTTTTACATTTTCGTTTTGTAAATCTAACTCCCAATAGATTGCTTCCCCTGATACAATTAATAAAAATAAGATGCATATTTCTTATAAGAACATCAACACAATTGCATACGTTCATAAATAGTATGTAAATACTTACCAGGTACTCCAAGAAGTTCTGCAATCTGCTTCCAAGTTTGGGCCTTCCTTACAAAGTGTTTGTAATTGTAATGTGACCGGTCGTATATAACAGGATTTTGCTTTACTGCCTCAATAAGATTAAGATCGAATTGAGTCTCCAAGTTAGCATCCAATTTTTCCATTTTCACGGAATATTTGTTTTCAATTGTAGTTACCGCTAAATTGCTCTTGCACGTTTATTTTTCTGCTTCTGTCCACGGAGACGCCTACCGAATTCTGCCAATAATTTACACACTTGGATTCCGCAGAAAAATATATATTTTTATTTTCTATCAAAGTCGACAGTGGCTGCTAACCGTCATATATTTGTTTGTTGTTTCTTTTTCTATTTAAGCAGAGAAATTTCTTTTGTAGATGTTTGTATAATCACTTGAAATTCCGAACTGCGAAGCGACGCAAGTGACATGAAAAACTACTGCGGACAGAGATAGCCGATGCCATTGACGATGGCCGAAAAGTCGACGAATACCTCGACTTCGGCTGTCTGATGCGCAGCGCTGTAGCAGAGATGCCACAGAATCGGTGTGGGCAGCATCGTTTTAACTCTACCAGATGTGTAAATTTATTACACCTGAATATTAATTAAGAATTATTAAATACATATATAAATTTCACCTCTAAATGTGACCAATGTAATTAATTTAGAAATCGGGTAGAGTTGAGATGATGCTGTCCATGATTATTGGCGATTAATTCTTGTTTCAGACTATCGACTTTGTGTAGAATTGGCAATGCGATTATTTTGTATCAGCTTGAATGTTTTTTCTAAGCTAATAAATATTGTTGTCATCAAAGCTGTCATTAGTGTATGGATAGAAGTGAATATTCATTTATTTTAATTCTTTGTTTTATATATTGACTGAAATCAGAGATGGATAGGCGATTTCTGTCTTCAATT
Source organism: Bactrocera latifrons (assembly GCF_001853355.1). Classification (NCBI taxonomy): domain Eukaryota; kingdom Metazoa; phylum Arthropoda; class Insecta; order Diptera; family Tephritidae; genus Bactrocera; species Bactrocera latifrons. The sequence continues at coordinate 455,995 of NW_017537123.1, forward strand.
CAATAAAATGAATATTGAGATCGATTTACTAAAGAGCAATTGTGAATAGTAGAACTGGTAGGAAAATATTACTTGTTAACTTAAGCTGAATGAAGTAATAAATATGTATGTACTTTATCTCACATGATAAAATGTACACAAACCTTTGTTTTTATAAATTATTTATCTGCCAACGCAGCATATGTCGGTATTTTGGAATATTGTGAGAATTATTTAAGGTAATATTTGTACAAAGTGGTTCCAAAAGAATATTGAATTATGATCCAAACAAGGCAAATTCATTGCATACGTCGAGTTCTTTTTCTTTAATAACTACAAGTTCAAATCACTTAGTTTAGTACACTGTTCTGTAAATACATGCTTATACTATATTAGCCTTAGTGTTATATTATTCTATTAATATCAAATCATTATTGTTTCCTTCCCATATTTCCATTGTAGGTTTGTGTACCACTGTGTGACAAGGTACACAATTAATGTTATGTATATTTGTATGAATATTTAAATATGTGGGCGCTTAATTTAGAAGTTATCTTATTATTTATTTGTTAAAATTTAATCTATTTCTACAGATAAGTCGGGAAAAATTTAAACAAATAATTTTTATGCTCCAACATCGTTACGGTAAAAATAGCAATATGTACGATATTCCGCTGGGTGTCTGGGCGGTACAAAAGCTAAGTTTGGCATGCTGTCCACGCTTACAATTGCGTAAAGATTTTATGTGAGTCACTGAAATTACTCCTCAGTATGAATATATATTTATCAAATAAAAAATCGTATTTATCTAAAGCTTTAAGGTATCAACCATCATTCTGACCTATTTGGCATATGCTGCTTATCATATGTCCAGAAAACCAATATCCGTCGTAAAATCAGTATTGCATGAAAACTGCACAAATCCAAGCAATTCCACAGATAATGACTGCGGCTATCCACCTTTTGGTTAGTATGAAACGTTTAGTGGTTTACGAAATCTATATATTTGGACCTTGTTTATTTTAGATGTACCTGATGCATCCACATTGTTTGGCACATTAGACTCAGCATTTCTTGTCACCTATGCCATATCGATGTTTCTTTCCGGCATAGTTGCAGAACGTGTATCTCTCCGTTATTATTTAAGTTTGGGCATGCTATTTTCTGGACTATTCACTCTCCTTTTTGGTGCAGCCAAATCGTGGAATATACATAATATGTGGTATTTCGTTCTTGTTCAGGTATTGGGTGGCATAGTTCAAACAACCGGTTGGCCAGGCGTAGTAACATTGATGGCACGTTGGTTTGGTAGGTCGAAACGGGGCCTTATATTCGGTATTTGGAATAGCCACACATCAGTTGGTAACATTCTCGGTACTTTGATAGCTGCACACTTTGTTGAAAGTAATTGGATGTTATCATTCGCCGTGCCTGGCGCCATTATGGCGGCATTGGGCTTCGTAATGTTTTTATTCATTGTTGATGATCCAGAAATCGTTGGTTTGCCTTCAACACGAACGCATTTGGCAGTGAATCATAGCAATGCTTACGATGATGACGAACGGATATCAAATGTAGCCAGTTTTGAAGCGGTGAGTTTGAATATACTTTATATATATTTCTTAAAAAGTAAAGCAAATTTAAAAGCGTATGAAATAATAGCATGTATTTTTCATTGCGGCTAGAAAAACATTGAACTTAAGATGTTAATTGTTTTTAAATTATTCCAAGTTAAAGATATGTTTTTTTTTTCGCAGAACCGTGGCTTTCATGGCTATACAGACGATTATACTGTAAGTGTATGTATGTATGTAGTATTGGTTTTATATTTACACAATTTAGTTTTGTTATTTTTGTGTGAATAACTTACAAAATTATTTGATTTGCTAACGGTAGATTCTTTGAAATGCGTTTTCTATCAAAACATGTGGCGTCACTATCTTCTTTCTTTTGTGGACTGACTATCTTATTTGTCTGACATAGGAAATAAACCATCGTGCATCTGAGCGTACTCCGATATTACCTCGTAGCAGATCACCAGCAGTTGCACAAACTGAACGCAATGCAGTTGGCATTCTTCAAGCTCTATTGATTCCTGGCGTTGTGGAGTTCTCCTTGTGTTTATTCTTTGCCAAACTTGTCAGTTATACGTTCCTCTATTGGCTTCCATTATACATACAGTCATCCAGTAAGTTGTGCCGTTATATTAATACAATTATGGTGTTGTTTATATATATTATCGTGTACGTACTATTGCAGCTACATTAAGTCCCAGTGTTGCAGCTGACCTTTCCACACTCTTCGATATTGGCGGAATATTTGGAGCTATTGCAGCAGGAACAGTATCTGACTATTCTGGTATGCCAGCCACGACTTGCTTTGTTTTGTTAATTTGTTCGGCGCCATTGGTAAACATCAAATTTAATAATTATAAAAACGTGTAATGAGTTGACCCTTCTGAATTCAATTAATTTAGCTATTTATGTATGTGCACTTTGGGGGCTTATCGATAGTCATCAATATCATATTACTTTTACTAGCTGGTTTTATGGTAAATGGACCATATGCTTTGATTACGACATTTGTAAGTGCCGAACTGGGGCAACATCAATCGTTGTCGCATAATTCCAAGGCCTTAGCTACAGTAACCGCAATTATCGATGGCACCGGATCAATTGGTTTGAATAAATTTTCATAATTTACAGTTTTACATAGTTTTATTTATTATAAATTAAAAAACAATTTCTCAGGAGCTGCTGTGGGTCCCTTCATTGCCGGTTTAGTGTCACAAAGCGGTTGGGAGAATGTGTTTAACATGCTGATTTGTGCCGATATATTGGCTATGGTTTTAATATCTCGTCAAGTGATTAAAGAGCTCCTCAGGCTACGTCGCAGAAACCGTATACGTATAGAGTAAGACCTTGAATAATGCAGATATTAAATTTATTATATTTATAAAATAAGCTATGTATAATGTATATAAATAATCCTTATCGCTGATATTGTATTTTATTAAACGCTATTATTAAATACGACCAATAAAGTCTCGATATAAAATATAAATAAGTTAAATAGATATATATTATTTAAATAGGTTTTTTTTTGTGATATACTTGATAAAAAATCTGTTCCGAATATAAAACTGGTGTATGCATGAAATACAGCGTAAATAGTATGTGAGTATCTGTAATGTTTTAGAAGGCAAATTATTTTATTCAGTTACGATTTTAAATTATTTGATACATTATAAAATAAAAAAAATAGTTTATATATTAACTACTGCTCATTATAGAAATACTAATATGGTGTAACCGTATATATATCTAATTCGAGTATTCTGAATCTAATTGTTGTGATCCGATATTATATTTAAAGACAATACATTTGAATTGTGATACGCCATTTCACTTTGTAAACGTTGGAACAAACTATTAAGAGAAATTAAAGAGTTTCATAATTATACATAAAACTTGTGTATTTTTCTGTTGTCATTTTATTAACTTACTTTGAAGTTTGCATACAAAATTAAAAAAAAAAAACGGTTTATTAACAAATACCTTATAATTCTATAATAAACATATGATATATGTACAATCTGAATCTTAAAATTTTACACCATAACGCAGCCAATCTAAAACTTTAACAGGATATACATATTTAATTTCCTGCATCTGTTTTTATAAAATATAGGTGTATATATGTATATGTATAATATCACCTTGCATAATATTTTGTGAAATTCGTTTATCTTTTGTTTTTGCAATATTAAAACAAACAAATGCCTTAACGATTGTACACAGCAATTACATATTTACTAGCTTTTTCCGCGGATGACCGGTTATGTTGTTTCAGCGTAACAATCAAATTTACATTCACATTCATAATTCGACATATAATAATATATGTATCCTTGTTAGTAATATAAGTAATAAGGATATAAGTGTAAGTGTGTATGACGAATAATGTATTTCACAAATATAGACAATCTTGACATTTATTCGTAAAGTTTAAGTTTATCTTTTAATATTTCAATGCTTGATTCTCCGTCCGATATACAATTATTCTGCAACACCAAGTCCCATTGATTATAGTCGTCCAAATCGCATTCGGAGGGCACATCGTCGACACCATTGGTGAAAACCCAACCTCGCTCAATGCGTATTGTGTCTTTCGTATTAATCCGTATTGTAAGCACAAGCGAACCGTAATTTTCGTGGAAGTATTTAATATCTGTCTTTCGTCTTACGTCGCTAACAATTACAAATTCGGCATGCACATGGAGCATTGCAGATCGACAGAAGTACCCATAATCCGTTACGCGCACGGAGTCGCTCCATTCTATCATATCTTTACGATATTTTTCCTTATACGGACCATCGCTCAGCAACTCACTTAAGTTCAAATTAAGACGTTTTGCCCATTCCACTTTTATAGGCTCTGAAATGTGTACGATTTGACATCTGTCGCCAAGGATATTTTGCAATGTACTCGAAATGTAATCTTTTCCCGACTTTCTTTTTCCGCTAATAAGCAAAATTTTTTTCACACCATCCATTTTACAAACAAGTTCTAAAAAGAAATGCCGTTGTCAAAACAAAATTTACTTTTACAAAAACTTATGTGCTTTGTATCTTTAATTTATGAACAAGTTCTAAAAATAAATGCCGTTGTCAAAACAAAATTTACCTCTACAAAAACTTATGTGCTTTGTATCTTTAATTTATGAACAAGTAAGTAAATATTCAACATGAGTTGTTATTTTTTTTTTATAACTACAAATGTCTATACTCTACTCTTCTTCCTTTACTTTCTGAGGCATGCGTTTGCATTTATGTGTAAACCTTTTAACCTGGATTATAATCTTTTTCTTATTTAAACAATTTCTTCATTTATTATAAACTCGACTTTGTGGCAGATAACCTGAAATTTGGAGATATAAAATACAAACGAATACAGACATATGCAAGCAATCTAAAACAAATGTATATATGGGCATATATTAATTTATTTATTATATGAAAATTAGTATTTTATTAAATTTCCCAACAGTTGAATTAAAGTTGGTTCAGTCTTATGTAGAATGTGAAGCGATATGTCTAAAAAAAATTATATGTGTATTATTACATGGTACAAATATAATCGTTATTTCTAGTAACTGTAGCTGTCGTAACGAAATAATTGAGGCAAGCCAAAAAATAATATGTACGAGGTGTATTCTAAAATTATCGCGAATTTTGAATTTTCGCGGGTTACGTATATTCGAATTTCGATTTTTTTTTGCGGCGTTATGTTGGTACTCATGTCTCTCACTTATGCCGACAAGCTCGGCCATTTTGAATGTTCATTTATTTATTTATTAAATGAAAAATAATAATGCAATTATTTTCTTACTGCTCTAATAAAACTGTATTGTCTTAGAATATTAATGTATGAGCCAGTAAAAGCTAAATATGAGATCAATATTACTGTCAGTACAATTATTAAAGTAATTGATGTTAATAAAGAAGTTATTTGGATCTAAGATAACTTACAATTAGGGAATTAAATTAACTTTCTAAGGCCAGTTTTGTACAAAAATTGGGCTACCTTGTGGATGTTTTCTTCAGAAAAAGCCTTGAGCGTATTTGAAATGGGTTGGTCATCAAATAGTGCGTTTCTAGTTGCACTAAACCTAGTGCATTCATCGAGAAGATGAATGTTCATTTAATTGTTGACTGCTGCTTTGCTTGCATGTGTTTTGGATCGTCTTCGATTTTTACCTATTCAAAAAAATGGATCAAAGAACCTGTATCAAATTTTGTATGAAAAACTAAATTAAGTGCGCGGATGCATTCCGAATGTTGACTGTGGCATACGGAGAAGCTACCTTAGACCGAAGCAACGGTTATCGGTGGTACAAAATGTTCTCAGAAGGCTGAGATGTGACAAAAATTGGCTTTTGTACCACGATAACGCCCCTGCTCACACATCGTTGCTTGTGCGCGACTTTTTGGCCAAAAACAACACACTAATGATGCCGCAGCCACCGTATTCCCCAGATCTGGCCCCCTGTGACTTTTTCTTGTTCCCTAAACTGAAGAGGCCAATGAAAGGACGACGTTACGCTTCCCTTGACGAGATAAAGACGGCATCGAAGGAGGAGCTGAAGAAGATAAAAAATAATAATTTTTTGAAGTGCTTCGAAGATTGGAAAAACCGTTGGCACAAGTGTATAATATCTCATGGGGATTACTTTGAAGGGGACAAAATAGATATTCATGAATAAATAAATAATTTTTGAAAAAACAAAAAATTCGCGATACTTTTTGAACACACCTCGTATGTATAAAGGTTTCGCAGAAATGCAACCTGTTCAACGCCCGATGCTAGATGTACCGGTTTCAGGAGAAACAGTATTTCCTGGTTCATTTCGAATTTGTTGTGAGAACCATTATTAATAGCTATTAATTTAATTTAATTATAAACTACCTACGTATATCTGATCAAAATTTATTTATAAGAAAAGGATGTTACATATCTGTTTAGAACTCATCTGCAAAGTTGTTTTTTTTAGTTTGAAATGAAGCACTTACTGTATTAACAAATTTCTAATAGGTTTCGAGCTTTAAATACATAAATCATCGTTTTCACTTAAGAAATGAGTGAATAACAAAACTTTCTAAATAAAATCCAATACAAAAACATAACTAGAGAAACAGAATTAAAACTCAAATGTTGCGTTACCAACCATGAAAAAAATGCTGATTAATGTTATCGAAGTATTGATGTGGCAAGAATTCGGGATATTGACATTATATTAAAAAAATGTGATGATTTTATTAGATCGTAAGCTATTTTATTAGATTTGCAGAAGATTGTTATATAAGGACATATATATATGTGCCAGAGAATGGATATTCTTTGTTGAAATCGATTATATGGCATCACTACGACAGCGCTGCGACGGATTGCTAGGCTGAAGTTTTCGCTGCCTTTCCGGCCATCGTCATCGGCATCGTCTACCTCTGTCCGCAGTCGTCGTTGGAAGTCGTTTGCTTCGCATTGGCGTAGCTTCGCAGTTTGGAGTGTCATATGGTTACACAAATAGCAAATGTCTACTACCTAGAATAAAAAAAAGTAGCTCTGCTTCAATTGGAAAAAATTTCACTGCATGCAGCGACTGTTGACTGCGATAATTTTAGAGATCTTTGTACGAAATCCAAGAGAAAAATTCGTTGACGAAGTTCAGTGGACTTCTCGGTGGGCAGAGGCAGAGAAATAAACGTGCTGGTTTAATTAAGCGATAAACTCGAAAGTTATTAATTTGAACGATAATTAACATAGAAGAAATGGATAAATTGGATACTAATTTGGAACAACAATTTGATCTGAATCTCATCGAAGCGGTCAAAATGAATCCGGTCATATACGACCGTTCCCACTACAATTACAAACACTTTGTAAGGAAGGCGCAAACATGGAAGCAAATCGCTGAATCGCTTGGAGTGCCTGGTAAGTTTTTCCAGTCTAATAACAGTTGTATGTGTATGCTGCATTGTAGCTTGCAGATATGTAACATTTAGGTACATTTTGTATATCTACAAGCCTACATTACACATGTGTATGTATATCTAATGATCTATCATATTGGTCAACCTCGAAGTCATAAATATGAAAAATACTATTACAAGAAAATTAAAACCGACGAAAATATACCCTACTATTTTTGAGTTTATATTCTCAGCTGATAGAGTTTTTTCCAAACGTAATTGTATAAAAACCAAGTAAAATGGGGAACGTTGCAGCGAAACCTATCTAATATAATATTTCACCGTGTTGCATTACAATATATTAACAGTGCCAGTATTAAAATTAAAATAGAACAACATATTGCACATGGGCTGGGTGGCCAACGGGCACTAAGCCTTTTTACTTTGAACATATTTTTTTTTTTTTTTTTTTGTCAGTTATTAACGACAGAGACGCAGGCGGAGACAACTGCAGCAGACTCGTTTTCGTTGCTATTGTGTATTTGGTTTCCATCGCACCTCGACTTTCGTTAACGTTGGCGGTTTCCAACCATTTCGAAGATGTCGATGTCGTCGTTGCTGACTGCTTGCGTTTGCTGTACTTTGTAGCTTCGTTGTTTGCTATGCTTCGAGTGTGACGCGTATTTTATTATAACAGCCTTTGTGTGAAGGAGATAGCTATATAATGTATAATATGTTGCGATAGTACGCCAGAGAATGTAAAGTATACTTTACGTTCTCTGGTGCAGCATTTGTGTAGCGACGCTTGCCAACGTCAATAAGGCAATGCAAAGTAAGAGTCGCAAGCTACAAAGCAGCAGCACTGCAAAGCCAGACAGTGGCAGCAACAATTTTGTGTACATTGTTTGTATTCCCAACGTTTTGCCTTATCTCGTGTCGATTTTACTCATTTGCCTTGGCTGTCGGATTCAATTCGCGCTGCTTTTTACGTTCTCTGGTTCAGTCGCTGTTTTCCGTTTTGCAGCGACGCCATATTCTCCAATTGTAACATTTTTACATAGCCGTTTGTTTACATAGCATTATTTCATTGAGCAAATCAGGAGTCAGTTTTTCTAATGGTGTTACTTATAAAATTATTCTCTTGCAATTAATGACATGTCCATATTCATATGAGAAATTTATACAATATGTATTTATTTTCTTTAAGAACAAAAATGTACGAAACGTTGGAAGAGTTTGCGGGATAAATTTGCACGTGAAATGAAATTGTGCCAGGAATCTCGTTGGCGTTATTTCAAACAAATGCAATTTCTAGTGGATTCCATAAGGTAAATGTTATTTTTTAATTTTTAATGGTAAAAATAATTTCAATGATCCTTTATTTTGCAGACAATATCGTGAATCTCTTTTAGGTAAATGTAATACTGTACAACAGAATACAAATCAAGTAGCTCAAGTTGATCCGAATCAGCAGCAACAACAACCGCAGCAACAAGCTGTTGTTGATATATTTGCACAACCCTTTAATAGTAGTGCCACAACTTCGGCACAGGCAATCGCACATCCGCATGGTAAGTTGAACTTATTTACTTATATAAACTGCGTTTCTTTTTTATTTCTAATTAATTTTCTAATAAGAAGTGGACATTTGGTTTACTTTAAACCAAAATATTCTTTAAGTTGCCTTAAAGTATTATTGTATTTTGAATTGGAATATTGTTTTACACAACACTATACACTTAAGTTCACGTTTAGAAATTGCAGTTACAGGCGACACGCAGTTGGCCACAACTGGTAAAGATCAGAAACCATACTTTTATGAACCGCCTCTGAAGCGCGAACGTGCCGAAGATGATAATCACGATAATATGTTAAACACGATTAAAATTTTTCAAAATTCGATGTCGCAAGCGGTTAGCGCTGAGGATCAATCGTTTGGGATGGTTGTCACAGACATGCTTAACACTTTGGGTGTTCGACAAAAGGCCGAAGCTAAGGTGCATATTATCAAATATCTTACGGACATGCAATTGCTGGCACAGCATAATAAATATTAAAATAAAAACGCATTGCAATCTATACATCAAATGTGTGTGGGTGCGTATAAACAGTAGTTTTTGTAATAGTCATCTTATGTACCAATTAATACAAAAGATAATTAGCTTAAAATATAGAGTTGCGATTTGAATGCAGCTTAGTGTCGTGCGAAAACGGATCTAGAAATATGCAGTTATTATTATTTTATTTTGTTGAAATGCCACAAATCTAAATTTAATTTAATTTTAACATAACATGTGGTTAGAATCGTTTAATATATATTTATGCTTTAAAACAAATTTAATGATCTTAAATTTAATAATTTCAATAAATTATTTATAAAAAACACAAATGATGTACATATATATAAGCTGTTTAATTATATTTCTTGTGTGTAAACCAATAACAGGAAACACCAAACATACAGTCGCACCTGTGAATCCATTCATTGAAATGTATTGAATTACATCAGCGAATTGATGTCATGTAATTTTTTTACATGCATAATTCATAAATGAAAATAATAATAATAATTCATAAATGATAATTAATATACTATATAGGTTTATCTTATATACATAAGCATTTACTATGTATGCAAGTTTTTTTTTTATTGGTATCAAGATTTACTGTTGATGCAATTCATCCCCCTTAATATTTTGGAATTAAATTTTATACATTATCCTCCTTGATATTAATATTTTTATAAGAATTAAAACAAGGGAGAAAACTTCGCGTAAATGCTGCATTTCAGGTATGTAATCAAAATAACTCCCACACTGGCCAATATACATATGTCCGAATTTTAATAATATATCTAGTAGAAAGGCTGACATTTTATTACCGTTCAAACGACAGTCGGATCTATGTAACCGGAACGGATCCGGATTTTTATCCGGCCAAGGACTGTCAACTCGGCAGAATTCGGCCGCTACAACAACAACAACATTTTATTATTGTAGCTTTAGTGGTTAAAGTTATACGTATGTATGTACATTTAACCCATCAGAAGGTGTGGCCACGCCCCTTTTTCAACTCCCAAATAACGCTATAACTTTAATTAAGGTGTCGCAATTTTTTTTTACTAAAGTTATCGCTTGTACGGGGCGGACAGACAGTCACGCGGAATTCAACTTATCTCATCATCCTGATCATTTATATATATATAGAACTCCATATATACATATCTCGATTAGTTTTAGGTGATAAAAAAAAATAAAAAAAGTAACCGTAAGGTGAATAAAAAAACTACTCTGTAAAAAAAAATGTTGCAAAAGGAAAAAAAAGGGTACTTCGAAACATTTATAAAAGGACGATGGAAGTTAGTCTAATTGGCCTGAAGGCTTTTACCAGTGAATAGTCTTCCTTACTACCTTGTGTAAAAAGATCAGTTTTGCGGTCCTCCTAGGGATATACGCCATTGCAAAACTATCTCTCATCAGAGGAACAAGATGTGGCAGTAGAACGTCTCTCCCTTTTGTAAAAGTGCTTAAATCCTCTTGCGAGGATGCTGTTGTTGTTGTTGTTGTAGCGGCAGAATTCTGCCGGATTGACAGTCCTTGGCCGGATTAAAATCCGGGTCCGTTCCGGTTACGTAAACCCGACTGTCGTGGAAACGACCTGCGAGGATCTTGTTGTTTTTGTTGTTGTTTTAACGGTTATCAGTCCCCGTTGGGATGGTGATAGTTATCTGTGTTGTCTTCGATGTCATCTAACGGGAGGCTCAGGAAACGTGCTGTTTCGACGGGGTCGGACCAGAGGAAAGAGGGTGTTAGATGGGTGGGGTTTGTGGGGCATGCAAAGAGGTGGTCAGTGTCATGCGGAGACTCGTTGCATGCAGGACATACGTTGGGTATGTCAGCCTGCGAGGATCTTCGTACCCTCCGGTATTGACGGCTGATGGCATACGGGGCAATTGGCCCCCTTTTCATATTCTTCTTCTTTTTACGAACACTTTCGGTAACCTCCCGACACGACTCGTCCGAATCAGAGCAGCTCGTCTGCTGGGGCAGCTTTGGTGGTGCTCGATTCAGTCGTAGTGGCCGCAGTCGATTTCGCCTGCTGTAGAAGTGTGTCTGCAGCATAATCCGGATAGTTAAAAAAACTTCGTAACTCTAACTTTCTGGGAACTACGAGTTTCGCTGTCTAGTTAATTCAGGATATTTGTATCGATGTTCGCCGCAATATCATTACTGCTACTAGCGCAAAAAGAAATTGATTTAGAGCGTTGGCAATCCTATGATGAATATGTTTATGAAAAACTACCTGTCAAAAGCATATGGAATAAAGTGAGGAACTAATAAAGAAATTAATATCAAAACTAAAATAGTTCAATAAAAATTTGATTAAGAAGCAAATAAAAGAAAAGAAAACGGAGACTTCTTGGTATACAATCGAATGATTATGTCCCGCAAATTACTTAGAAATTCTGGGACATGTTTGCTACATGGTAGAAAATCAATCACAAAAATTTCCTGTTTACTTGATAGTAAAATAAATATATAAATATTAATAGTGAAAATAAAGAATGGTTATTCTTGTGAAAGATATTAAACGAGTGTAAACCATAGGATTATAAAATTAGTCGCGAAAGTGCGGCATAGAATCCAATGTTTAAAAACCACACAAAAGTTGGAATCTCAGCAAAAGGCGCTACCGCCACAGCGACCTTCAATCAGGTAAGCCTTAAGAAATCAACTATTCAAAAATATTGAAACGTCCAAACCAAAATCAAAATAATGTTGTCCCATTTAATGTTGTTGTAACGGATATATTATCGTCACTTGGGTGGAAAGATTCATGTTAGTTGTCAACGAGGACATGTAACATTCAAAGTGCTGTTTCGACTGGGTCGGCTCATGTGAAGATTGGTATTAAGTGAGTAGGGTTTGCTGGTCATACAAAGATATATGTATATTTCATATGTCGAGGACGATTCTGGAAAGTAGGGATTTAATCTGCAACACTATCCAGAACGAAGTTGCCTGACGATCTCTCTTGGTTCCCGCAGCAGCACGAGCTCGTTGTCTGCAATGGGTGATCGCTTAATTTCAAGTGCACTATTCTCTGAGAAGTAATCGGTGGCTCCACTGTAAATGGCAGTCAGCACGTGTTTGAAGTGAGTTGCGTCCGAAGTTTGATCTGATCACATCAGAATCAAAGCAGTTATCGGGGAAAGACGTCTTGATGTTCCTAGGAGGCGTCTCCGCATTAAGCAGACGAGTTAAGACTTCCCATTGTGTTTCTCAGGTTTCGCTAGTGGGACCACTATTTCGGTTTTCCACACATCTGATGTTTGAAAATTGATCAGCGTCAAGTTGCTATTGCTGTTGTAGCTGCAGAATTCTGCCGAGTTGACAGTTCTTGGCTGGAAAAAAATCCGGGTCCGTTCCGGTTACGTAGTCCCCACTGTCGTGGGAACGTCAAGTCGAGGACCTTGGTTAGGAAACTAACTCCTGTTGAGCCTAGGTGTTTTAGCATTAGCATGTTTATTCCATCTGGGCCAATGCAGACTCTTAACATTTAGCGCAGCCATTTGTTAACAAATCGTTTGGCTTTGTGGGTCGAGGGCGTATTGTGAACTGGAAGCATGGCTATTGAAAAGCACCAAATGGTTTTTACCACGAAGTAGCGCACCTATTTTCGGGTGATATCCCGTAGATAACATTTATCAGGAAGTAAGTATACAATAAGTACTTCGAGCTCGACATCGCCTGACCGGGTAGCTATATCTAATATACTGATTGCAGATTACATAGCGTGTAGTCCACTTCCTTTGTGTCTTAAGCCCTGAGCAGGTCTTAAGATGGCTCCATCCAATACATGTGTTGCACCTAGCTGTGGTGGAGTTGGGATAGAGCCTTCTGCCGCAGATGCAGCACAAAATGTCTTCGGGGCGGGCTGGTACTCAATGCCAGCACGAGTCTAGATGATGCGGAGCAACACTGTTGTTAGGTTGTTGTAAAAACTTAACGTACAGTTCCAAGCAGGGTTATATCGCCAAATAACAGCACGGTAACGCAGAACCGGCTGTCATATTGTATTTTATTGTTGTATTTGAGTTCCTATTGTTGCTTAAATAGTTGCTAGTATATTCACAATTTTTATTAAATTAGTAAATGAAATGAAATATTTTCAGCGTGAACCACTAATTTTCCTCATCATAATGCGTTTAAACTTAAAGAGTTTCCTATTCGCACTCATCGCATTTGTAGTACTTACCGGCGTAGTATTATATTATTTTTTTGCGGATTTCTTATTCCCTCATAATTTGGTGCACAGTTGGGATCGCCGACTAAGTATTCGGGACGGTTATGATTCAAACATAATAGGCAATGGGTTAAACTCTATTTCCGCCCCTCTTGAGAACATTGAATGCTGGATTAATCAAGAGTATTCGATACCGTGCAAGCAGAGCACAGAAAACCATGAAGTATACGTGCCATTTTCATTTTTGCGGAACTATTTTGACATAAATGGTGCAATGGTATCAACCACAAGTAGTAGTCTAAATGATAATAGCAACAACAGAGGTGATAGTGTGGTACCCCGGTTTGCATGGTCACATAGTAACGCAAAAGTAAATGTGCCCAAAGGGAAGTACGACACCCGTGGACGCTTCGCCTACTTTGAAAACTACAATGTGGAGGTAAGTTTATCAACAAAATTTATTATTTTAATTGTTTCGTATTTATTTCGAATATATATGTATACCTTTATGTTAATAGGTGCGAGATCGTGTAAAATGTATAAGTGCAGCCGAAGGTGTGCCAATAAGTACGCAGTGGGAGAAAAGTGGATACTTTTATCCTACCCAAATTGCACAGTTCGCTTTGGCCCATTATAGTAAACATTTAGCTGAACCACCACCAAAAATTAAGGTATTTTATCCTTTATATTAAATGTGTATATGCATATATATTTTTATAAATATTACTATAACATATTCCAAGGTGCTTGAAGATGCCGATACTTATAAGAGAGTGTGGCAAACGCCAAAATCTAGCAATATTTCACGCATTTGGCATCCAAAATTTAACACATCTGTAATCCAATACGAAACAGCAATTGGCTATGACAGCGCAGTGCACACGAATGTTAATGAAACATTTGAACTAGTACTAAGCGTTGATCTGTTATTGGTCACTAATAGCAGTAGTCTTATGGTTACTCTGCAATCTCGTGAAACTAAACAAAATTACACATTGCACTACATACCCGCCGATTTGCGACTAAGTACTCAGGAGCATAACATATACTATGGCATGGGTACTAGTGCTATAAATAGATGGCGCCATATAACGCGAGACCTCTCAGTTGACGTACAGAAAGGTTTAGTAAACGGTATTGAAAAGAAACTACAATCTAAGATACGCCGCAATGAATTGCGTGTAACGTCGCTTGCGTTTCTCGGCGTTGGTTTCTTTGACAATATTACGCTTTCAACATACGATCATATGGCACATTTTTACGATGCTGCAGAATGGTTTATACATAATCAGGATTTAAAAAGCGGTGGTTGGCCTAATCCGGTAAAACGTAGCTTAAACGGTTTTCCCGAACTTCGAGCTGGCTGGCTTTCAGCTATGGGCCAAGGGCATGCGATTTCTGTGTTAGCCAGAGCATACTATCATTCCGGTGGTGTTAAGAGGTATTTGAAATCAGCGGCACTAGGGCTCAAACCTTTCAGAGTTTACTCAAGTGAAGGCGGAGTATTAGCGCAGTTTATGGACAAGCATTATTGGTAAGTAAAAAGAACATATTAGTGATGAGGAGTGCTAAATGTGAAATTTTTTTTATTTATCAAAATTCTGTTGTTAAATATGAAATATTTATGTGTATAATTATATTTTATATTAAATAGGTACGAGGAATATCCAACAACCCCTCCTTCATTTGTACTAAATGGTTTCATTTATTCCCTACTGGGATTATATGATTTAAATATGACCGCACCTGCAAGTATTGGACGTGAAGCTGGTCAGCTTTTCAATCAAGGGATGTTGTCATTAAAGAAAATGTTACTGCTTTACGATACGGGATCTGGCACCAGTTATGATTTGCGGCATTTAAGTTTAGGTAGTTTTCCAATATTTAAATAAAAAAAAATCTATCGCTGATTTACAAAAAAAATTTAATAGGAACCGCACCAAACTTGGCCCGAGACGATTATCATGCAACGCATGTAAGTCAATTACTGTTATTGTCTACAATAGACAGTGATCCCATTTTAATGGAAACGGCAGAGCGGTGGAAAGGTTACATGTTTGGCAAACGCGCTAAACATAACTGATGGCGTAATAGACGTATGCGGCACAAAAAAACGTTTAATCCAGTGCGAAACTGAAACTCCGAGTGATATTAAATTTAATCGAAATTAAGTTTTCTTTTATTTACTTAATTTTATTAACAAATTATGCATAGGCTTTAATTTTATTATTTGTAATTTTTAAATCGCTTTTCAAAAATTATAATAATTTTAGTTGCAAATATCAATGTTAAAAATATTTCATTTTATTTAAAAATAGTGTAAATTTCTCAGCCAAATTATACAATATAAAATGACTTTTGGTATAATTTATAAAGTTTACGTTTCTCTTATTTTTTCATATAACACATATACTATTTACATTTATTACATAATTATTTTGTCTTGCCTTGCTGTTAATTACATTTATCGAAAAAATTTCTACATTTAGTTAAATTCATTAATTCGTATAAACTGAATACTTAGGGAAGTATTTTTCACTTTTATAATAATTTGTAGAATAGTCAGACAATTACGTTTATATGGTTGCAAGATTCGCAAAGTAAATAAATACAAGTTGTTATACTGTTAAATATCATCACACAATACATACATATGTGCATTTGATAAATATCATACAAATTAAATTGATATTTGGAAATACAGTTATGAAAAATCGGAAATTGTTAGTGTGACAATTTTAATATTCGGTGACACTTTTGTTTGCGCCTGCGTGAAATTCTTCATTACTATCTAGTTCCACAATCAATGCTGCTTATTATACGACAAATATTCTGCCTTGTCACTTCCACCTTTCTAGATTGATAGTAAATATTAATTCCTAAATTTTTTGAAACATATGCAAGCGATGTACATCGTGTCGATTCCCTCATTGTCTTATTTAATATTCCGAATCAAAAAATATTGCACTACTTGGGCTACAAAACAGATTAATAGTTTACATGTTAAAATAAACAATTTTTTTTTTTTTAATATTAATATTTTTAATAAGATAGCATAGATCTGTATGAAACATTCTTATAATAATTTAAAAAACATGACATAGCAATTCTTCAATTTTGCTTGAATTTACATTTGTTTCACAATACTTTTAATGAATAAACAAGAAAGTATGTATGGTAGATAGTTCAAACACTATTTATTTAATCTTACAATTGTACAGTAGCAAATGTATACATTGCTTTCATTAATCTTTAAAAAAATTAATGCAATAATGACATAAAAACTCTTGAATAAAATTAAGCTTATATTTATTTTGTTTTACTCAGCATTTGTCAGGATCTTCGCCATGATAAAATATGCGATTTAATCGAAGGTGGTCCATATCTCCTTTTGGCTTCCGCGACAAAAGCATGCTCCATTTGATCACAAATTAAATCGAAAAATATATTCGCAATATTACTGTGAATCCGGGATTTAAATTCAAAAGCTACTTTAAAATCAACAACACATGATTGAGGAATATCCTTAAGGCCGGGACTAAATCGCCAATCGTTTAATAAAAAGTTGAATAATCTGCCATCATGACATACTGATTTAACCAGATTAGGAGCACTAAGCGAAACATTCGACGTATACCGCTCGCTAAGTGGTGGAAAACCAACTATAAGATCAGCTTTGAAACCGCCATTTCTTTGACTATGTACAAGGGATTTTTTGACATATGGTACAAATTTATAGTAATTGGAAACGTCAGAAACAACAGCGTACATTTCATGCATTGAATAGCTGCAAATGGGCAAGATATCAACTTAAGTAAGTAATGGTGCCCCAGAATGGGTGCTCAAAGCTGAGCCGAGCGTAAATGGGGAAATGCGCAGTCCTCGACTTTAAGCGTCCACTCTGCGGACACCCCAATATGTGCCCTTATGCCTACCCTATTAATTCTTTTTTAACATATTCCCGATTTTTATTCGTCAGATCACTGAAAGTGAAAAAAGCTCTTTGTGCATAATTTAGGATACCTCCAGCAGCCGTGCAACTAAAAAAGAAATAAATTATAGTTATTTCTTCCATTTGTTTTTTTTCCCCTATTTGCATTCTACGTTATATAATATGTAATTTCGATGATTGTTGATTTTATGTATGAATTATTTATACTTACGACAACTGCTTACAGGAGCAACACACAAGCTTTGTATTTGACAGTAAAATTTGTGCATTTTTAAGCATTATAACTTAATAATGCAACGTGAACATATCCTGCTATCATCCTATAATCCTACAATTAATACTATAATCAGCTGTTTTTCAGTTAAAAAATTTGGATTCACTTTTGATATTACACGGTTGCATGAAATCATATTTTCAAACTGTTCACAAATAATCTATAAATATGTTTGTTAAATTGGGAACATTTAATAATATTTTGAATATTCGAAGACAACCCGTACCGAATGTGATTTTTTTATTTTTGTTAATGATTGGTTATAATTTAAAACCCACTATAAGGCAAATGTCGGAGTGCTTCCTCATTTTTGCGCTAATGTTTTAAAGTGCAACACATTCTCTTTAATTGTGCGGCATTAAAAGAACAGGCGAATGATGTATTAAGAGCATAGATTAATAAAAATGCATCCCTGTTAAGGGTGCTTGATATTTTTTTAATTATATATTTCACTAAAATAAATAAAACAATTTATATTGTATGAAATACCTTTAATATTATTCAAGATATTAAATATTTTAGCATAGGTTAATATTATTTTGTCCTACTGTGTTTATTCATTGTAGTTTGAATTTCTGTAGAAAGAAGAAGAATATTTTATTATAAAGCAGCTGATTTTGTTTTTCTTTAAATATTTTCAACCCTTTATTAATAATTTTCTGAATATCATTAAAAATATGTCGAAAGGTGCTGACGATCTATCACAAAATACTTCCGAAAACCCTGTCACAATTCTGAAAGACTCTTGGTCTGTAAGTATAAATTATTTGACCTTGTTAAAATTTCAAAATTAAGTTTTAATTCAGATCCGACCATGTTCTGTGTATAAAGACGAATACGACGATTGCACAAGTATAAAAGCACGTTTCCATCAGTATTTTATTTATGGCGAAAGTGTTGATTGTTCTCAGTGGAAGAAAGATTACGATAATTGTGAGCGTTACGTAAATTCCAATGGAAACGATTTGTCATCTGGAGAAGCAGTAGTTCGTAGTGAAGCGGAGCGACGACAAAAACGAATGGATGCGTATTACGGTAATAATACATGGAAAAAACGTGATAATCCTCCGGAAGACTGGTCAAAACCTTTACCAGAGTGGTTGACTAAGAAAAACGAGAATACGTTTTTAGAGTTGAAACAAATGGAATTGGATGGACGCAAACCAGTTGAAGAGATAAATAAATCCTACTGTGCCATAATGTAATTAGTCAGCAAAACTCAAATGTTAACAGATTTTATTTTGAAAATGTATATACAAAACAATTAGCTGTATGAAGCTTATTTATAGATCATAACAAAGTTTCATTGGTACTTATTTTTTAACTTATTGCAACTTCTAAAGAAGCATTAAATTACAAAAAAAGGATTTGTGTTTATATACATCCAATCAATGATTATGGAGCATGTAATCGTTATTCGTGTTAGACGCAATTTCACAAGTTATTTGCTCACAAAGTGTTACGTTTAAAAAAATCATAAAATATTATGTTTTTTTATATCATCTAGTAGCGTCCGTGCGGAGCTTGGTGCTCGATTAAGTTTATACAAAGTATTTATGTACAAATCATAGCACGATATACGAAATGACGAGGCCCTAAAAATATATTTCAATTACTGAATATTTTTTAAATAGAAAATAGTGATTGTTATTAATACCACAAGTTATATTCGAAAATTAAACGTCTGTAAAGCCAGAATAAGCAGCTTAGAATTGAACTGTATTTGACGTAAATGCAATGTTGTGCATATCGTGCCATCGTACGTGGTCTATCTACTACATCACCATGCTGTCGACTAATGGCCCGTATGGTATTTAAATTTCTTTCAAAAGTAAAATAATATGGTATATGCATATGTACATGAAGTGATAATTGATATATGAAATATTTATTTCGATTTTACTTACCGCACTACAAAAAGCATATTTCGGGGCATTTCTTTAAGTGTGCCCATGATTAGCTCAAAATTTTTTGTAGCAACCTGTTGAATATACTCGATGTCACTTTCGCTCAATTTCGTCTTAATACGTCCACCGTGTATACGAATGGGTTGCTGAAAAAGCACTTCCGCAAATTTCATATGATCCTTTATGCCTATTTGTCGTGCGGCTAATTTCATTTTTTGTTCATCTCTTAATACCGCTGCTTCCCAAAACTCACAAAGAGGCTTGCGTACTGATTCGGGTAAGTATTCGTATAATCCATGATCTAGAAGAACTAAATCGGCTTTTCCTGTTTTAGGATTTTTTCGTACATATACTATAATAAAATAGAAAACGTATCTTTTATTCATATTGACAGCAGAAACAGTAAGTATTAAACAGGTTAACATCGCAAAATTCGATCAAAC
This sequence comes from Bactrocera latifrons, assembly GCF_001853355.1. NCBI lineage: Eukaryota > Metazoa > Arthropoda > Insecta > Diptera > Tephritidae > Bactrocera > Bactrocera latifrons. The sequence continues at coordinate 476,265 of NW_017537123.1, forward strand.
CATATTTACCGTTTCCCGGATGCGGGTCGGCATGAACAAAACCTGTGTGGAATATTTGCTCCGCGAACATGTTGAAAAGTTTTAAGTCTACATCTTTTAGATCAAGATTTTCGCATTGAATGCGTTCAACGTCGTTCACTTTGAATCCATTAACCCATTCCATCGTAAGGATACGCTATATGAAAGTAATATTAATCAATATAATAATATGTATAATATTTTTGCAGAATTTTTGTCGAGCTAACAACAGGATTGTCCGATAATTTATTGGTAATTACCGGTTTTGTGTAAGTCCAGTAAATATGTGGAACATGCACATATTCAAATATCTTTAGATCTTTAGCGCAACGTTCAGCGTTTTGTCCTTCATTCTCAAAATTTAGTTCTAGTGTTAAGTTTTTTCGTAAGTCGCGTAATATCCAACCGAAATTGTAATTTTTAAAGAATATTTCTATGACATCCTGCAGAAACATAATTGTTCCCAAGTCACTGGTAAATCGCCTCTGCAAGTCACCATATTGCACCTAGGTCCATAAGTAGATAATTTGTATTACTAGTGCAGCTAAAATTAAAAAATAATATAAACCTTTACTGCGACATCTTCACCAGTTTTTAATTTAGCTTTGAAAACTTGTGCCAGACTCGCTGCAGCAATTGGAGTGTAATCAAAGTCAGAGTAAATTTCTTCAGGCGTCGATCCGAAGTCTTCATAAAAAACACGTTGTATATCAGTTTTTGTTGTAGGTAAACATTTATCTTGTAATTTCTCCAATGTATTCGTATACTCTTTTGGTAATATATGATTAATAGCAGCAACCCCTTGACCCATTTTAATGTATAGACCTCCATTTAATAAGCACGTCTCAAGCAAACGTTTAGCGCTTTTCAAATGTACTTGTTTAAGAAGAAAATCATAGTCAGAACAACTTCCATTTTTTGGGAGCATATAATAATCCATTGCAATTAAAGAAGCTGTCTTAAGAGAGCGTAGGAAACGTATTGTAGCTCCACAGTAAATGAATTCATTAACAATTCCATCATAGGTAATAAAACCGGTTATAACTCCTAATAAACTAATGCCCAAGTAATGTTGCCTATGAAGAGGTTTTGTTGATATCTTAGAAAAACTGCGATGGAAAGAGGAATGGCGAAGGTGTGTAACTTGTATATATTTGCTGGCGGGAGTTATTCCTTTCCAGGTAGTCCCCTAACAAATAATGAAGCAGTTATTGTATTTATTTCCTTAAGTGAATCAACTTACAAAAATTTTATTCATTTTCCTTAATCACATGTATTGGCGACGATTTGTGCTTACTTATTTATTTTTGTTTTGTTTTCTTCCTCAACTTCTGTTAACAGCTGATTGTTGTAATCAAAACAAAAATCAGATGATAAAAAATTTTACATTTGTACCGTATAGTACAGTAGTGTATCATTCGGATTCTTCATAAAACGTTTATTTTCTAGTTATTATCACTTATTTATTTTTCGCTATAATATAAATATTGGAATATATATATAAAATATATGGGTACCTTACGTCTGATAGTATTTAAATTTGTTATGGTATTACAAATACAAACAAATGCAATATGCTTTATCAACATTTTATGCAACACTGCTTATTGACCCCACACAGCTCCAACTACCCTAAAATCGATAAGGCAATGCATGTGGAGAGAGATACGAAAAATGTTTGATATATGGTGGTGAAAGTTTATAAATATCTGTTGTTAAACATTTTAGAATAATGTATGATTCAGTCTACCCTAATATACTTTATATTTTACTACTTATTTGTTTCGTAGTAAATTGTCATGCGTCTATTGGAGATCGCACACAATTCTTCCATAATTGTCGACAAAACTGTGAGCGACAAAATTGTAGTGCTGGTAAGCAAATATTATGGTGTGTAAATACACCAAGCATTAAGAGTACGACAGTGAACTGTCTCAGTTTAGTGGAAAAATTTAACAAAAATACATAGAATTCCATATTTTATATATGTAGATGGGGTCGAAATTCAGGAACAGGCTATAAAATATTATCAGCAGTCTGTATTTGATAAGGCATTTGCTTGGAATTGTGCAGACGAATGTCAGTATGGTTGTATGTGGCGCACAGTAGACGCCTTTGCAGAACGTGGTTGGGATGTTCCACAGTTCTATGGAAAGGTAATAATTCCTTTCTTTTTTATGAATTAACTTCATAATAAAATTATAAACTTTTTTTTATGATTTAGTGGCCATTTGTTCGTTTTCTCGGTATGCAAGAGCCTGCTTCGGTGTTCTTCTCCATATGCAATTTAATTGCGCACGTTCGAGCGCTCCGCCGATTTCGAACTGAAGTTCGCGCGGATAGTCCGTGTTATAAGTTGTGGCACATTTTTTCATTTGTAAGTGCTGATTTAATTTATATGTATATATAAACAAATTCAATTATCCTAAAACTTGGATACCTAAGGTGTGCATTAACGGTTGGATATGGTCGTCCGTGTTTCATACAAGGGACTTTCCTGTGACAGAGTTAATGGATTACGCGTTTGCGTACAGTATTGTACTTGTGTCATTTTACTGTATGCTTATGAGGTAGGTAAAACTATTGCAAATCCTCTTCTTTAAAATATATATTTGCATACACATTTTTATAATAAATTTTCAGAATGTTATATCGTCATTCTTTGATTCTTCGAGGGCTGATTTCATTAATGTTCCTATCATTCTTCGTGAACTACTTTGCGTACCTGAGCTTTGGGAAATTTAGTTACTCTCTTAATATGACAACGAATGTATTAACTGGTAAGAAAATTTCATAAAGGTTACATCTATCTATCTATTAGCTTGACTTTAAAATAATCTTATCTTTATTATCCTGTTAATATTTTCTAAAACGTAATTTTTTATCAATAGGCACCCTATCTGCACTTGGCTGGTTTATTTGGTGTTACTTTGAACGTCATCGAAGGCCGAATTATCGACAAATTATCCGCTTCTATATTTTATTTGGGATGTCAATGAGCCTAGAACTATTGGATTTTCCTCCAATTTTTTGGATAATCGATGCCCATGCTTTGTGGCATTTAGCCACAGTTCCAATTATTTCGGTGTTTTACGAGTATGTAAATTAAATTATTTCCTTTTTCGAAATTCTCATCTTATTTATGCTTAGTTTTATCATTGATGATTGCCGCTCGTTACGTAAGGAAATGCAATTTGAGTTTGAAAAGCGAGGCAAGCAGAACTGAGGCTTCTAGTATTTTTGTGATTATGAGGCACTTAAGATTACCTAGCAAATTTTATTCTACTAATTTAAGAATCAAAGCTGTATAAAATTTTATTCTAATTATGATGTATACATGAATTAATAATAAGAATGGTACAACTTTTACATTTGTCCGCATTGTGATATTGTTACAGGTAGTTTAGGTTTATTGTTTGGGCCTGTAGGCACATTTTCTATTTTTCGCATTATAAGGAGTCCGTCCAGCACACGCCCAAAAACAACATGCTTTCCATCAAGGAAGTTACATTTGGCACAAGTGATAAAAAATTGACAACCATTTGTATCTTTACCACTGTTAGCCATAGAAAGAAGGCCTGGCGAATCATGTTTTAGCGTAAAGTTCTCATCAACGAATGTGCCGCCATAAATGCTCATTACACCTGTACCATCTCCCTAAATATTGAGCTTTATTAGACATATAAATTGATTAACACTTCACATTACATACATGGACAAAGTCACCTCCTTGAATCATAAAATCTTTAATAACACGATGGAAACTAGCGCCTTTGTATCCCATTGGAACATCGTCAGGCCGGTATTCACCCGTGCAAAGTTGACGGAAATTTTCTGCCGTTTTCGGTACAGTATCCGCAAACAACTCAAAAATCATACGACCAATTTCCTAAACAGAAAATTTCAAGTTTAATGTTGACGGATTGCGAGATATGTTTATAACTTACCGTCGTACCAACAGATATATCAAAGAAAACTACTGGATTGCTGGGGTTGCGTAGTTGTGATAGAATTTGATTCCATGTTGGCATTTTACTTTATATTTTCATATAATTTATTCAACTCAATTTCAGAATAATGGCCCGCGTACTATAAGTTAAAAATTGTTAAATGACAATTAGCGGTTAAGCATATGAGGATGAATGTTGTATATATGTTTGTATGAATTTAGTTAGCATGCATCGTTACATTGTATGACAGTTGTCAGTGACAGCCTGTCAGTCTTTAAATCAGCTGTTTCTTCTGTAAATAGTTTATTCCGTTTATAATTCGGGGCGCAAAAAATATTGTGATTTAAAGTGTGTTAAATTTAATTAATTATTCTTCCAATTAGTTGTAAGTACGCATGCATACTAACATTCCAAATGTTATAATTTTAATAACTGAATTTAAGTGACACGCAAAAGCCTTTAACATGTGTCAGAGGAGAGAAATGAAAAGTTATATTTGATGGTGGTTGTTTATGAATTAAAATAAATGTACCTGGGCTCACATAAATTATAATGTATATGCTATTATATTAGAAACTGCTAAGTATTTGTCGTAGATAGATATATAATAACTGAGGTTTGCACCGCGATCGCGCGGTGTCCTCTTCTAAGCCACAACAACTCACATAGCCCCAACACATTGATGAATTCCAATAGGTAGGTGCTATTTAGGCGAAGTGATCCCTATTAAGAGACATGGATCCAAGAGTCTTTATGGGTCTGCAGACTGCTGTACAGTCAATCAACATGTGTACAGGCCCATGTTATAAAAGTGCATCTTGTACTTACAACGGTCAGTGAAGAATGCGACAAGTAGCCGGAATTTATTACATTTGGGAAACATTCTTCTGATTTTCCACTCATCGAGCATTTGAAGACTGATAAGCGACGTAATCTTTTTTCAAAAAAAGTTTTTTTTGCATTTTCTGTTCCCTTGTACCCTTAGAATTAATGTAGAAACTCACTTTACTATTGGAATGTTTCGAAAAAGCCCCAAAAATAATAACACAGCCCGACGTTCGGAGCGCTCGGAATGCACACCTCAAACTTTAAACGCGGTTTTTTCAAACATACACTTTTTTAAACTGGCGGACCGATTTGCTTATTTTTTTTTAATGTTCACAAAATGTCTGGCTATCATTCCTATTTTTTTTATAATTTATTGACAATGTTATAAAACAAAATTAATGTAAAACAACATGGTGAAAAATTAAAAAAAAAAACGTTTATTGCTTTTTTATTTATCAAAATTTTTTCATGATTCTAGAATTGTTTATACACTCCACGATATTCCTCATGATATGTGAAAAAAGTTCTACTGTAGCAATGTATTTCTATGAAAAAAAACTCGGCCATTACGTCTCCTCGTGTTAGCCAAAGCCAAAGTTAAATCACTCCGGTGAAGAAGTTGCAAGATCATTCTATGCAGCCTTACTGCTTTGAACTTCCTAGTGAAGTTTCCTCTTTTGGTAATGCTGTCCCTTGGGAGAAGAGCCAATGGTATATCGATATTGATGACCTTCATTTGCTATGATGAGATTACCATGTCGCACATACCCCTGCCAAACTTCTGCTGTCATTTGAAGTAATGTATGGTTGGCTGCTTGATTGATTCCTAGGTGAAGCGGTGTGAGTTCTAGCATGACTTCAAGTGCTTTGGTCCCATACGTAAATAATGTTGTACATCCACCTGATAATCCGTTGCTCATAGCCACAAGGTTTCTAGACTAATCGATTGCTTTAGTAGCTTTGACTATGGTCAGGTCCATATGTTGCTTCCACCGAACAGTTTAATCGGAACGATGATCGTTTAAGAGGTCGTCAACGACTAAACTACATAATAGAGAGGAGAGCACTCTACCATATGAGCAGCCAATTGTAGTGCCGAGACGAATCCTGGTATCTCCAGATTTCCTAGTGCACAGTACGGCCTCTGTCCATCTGCGTACACGTACCGCCACATTCCTTTTTTACAGTGCTCTTGCCACGCTTTCTCTGCTTTGTAAACATTCTCTTGCGCATGTACAGGTGCAATTCTCAACGACTTGGACCTCATTGCAATCAATGATATGTTCCATACTAAGAAGGAAGTTAAACTAATTGGCCTAAGGGATTTCGTCAGTGAATAGTCCTTCCTTCCTCCCTGTATGACGATCATCTTTGCAGTCTGACATGGTTCTGTGATATACGGCAGCGCAATTTGTCCATTAATTTTCTTTTAGATATGTTAAAGGAGCAAAAAAAAAAGGAAATGTCAGTAGATTTTTAAGTTCAATTGAGAAACAAATACATATAATTTAAAAACTGCGGTCGGAAGAAATAATAATATAAGAATATATTACATATATATACATACATACATAGCTTTATTTGATAGTTCTAAATCTTTTTTTAATTCGGCAAACCCCACTTTTACAATTTATTTGACGAGAATTATTACCAGAGTTTCAAACCCCCGCAAAAATTGACCCGGTTCGGTTTCAGAAAAAACTTGTACCGGTTCAACTTATTTAGACTTATTTCAAAGTAATCATAAAATCACGATTAAATTTTTTAGATGAGACCAGTATAGCATATAGCTGACATACTTGCACAAACTGGCCGATCAAAATTTCTACTTGTAGATCTTGCATATAAACTTCTATTTATTTGTGAAGGGTATTATATGTAGCTTTGGTGCTGCCGAAGTGAGCTTTCTTTCTTGTTCTAATTAATGCAAACAGCTTTTGAGTGGTGCATAAGATATTCGATTGAAGTCGAGGAGATATTTTTTATTACAAACTTATTAAATCTTACAGTAATCAAACATTATACCTATTTAAAACAATCGTCTATACTTACACATATTCTAATACATTGGTATTAATATTATAAATATACAAACACCTTTATTTATATGGACATACATATGTATATACATTTTTAATTGACACAGGACTTACATCTAATGTTTTGCATTACATAATAAATAAATAAATAAATACAACTATTCCAGTGTGTATATGAATATGCATATGTGGTGCAATATCTACGTATGTGTGCATAAATGACTGCGAAAAATCAGAATGTAGATCAGTAGGAACACAAAAAAGGAGGCGAAATGTGACGATAAGGAACAGTTATGCTCTCGTGAAAATCTGTTAAGCTAGATTAATATTTAACTAATATAACTTAGACAACTTGGTCCGATAAGGTTCAAGTTCAAGTGTAAGTATCAGTTTTCAATAATTTCTGATACATCGCTCACTTCACTTCAAGTATATACATAACTGTAATACTACAAGCATTTATTTAAAGGTCATTCGAGCTGAAAATGGGACTGCTGACTTTTTAATGTAGTATAAACTCATGTTTGAATACCTTCGGTATAATTACATTTTTATACACCGCATATTTAATAATTGTACAAAGAATGGCGGTCATCGCCTAGGACTCTTGATGCTTCAATTTGTGATTAGCGATTCGAGGTATTGGCTAATTACTAGCCTCGTCGGCTTCTTCATCTTCGATGCCTCGTAATTTCTTCTGATCCGACGTTGCTTTCATAAAACTTTGAAGCATAGTGTTAGAGTCTACAACCAAAATCGGTGTGCAGCCGTCCTTGAGATGCTCATTTTGGCTTTCGTACATTTCTCGAGATATACTTCGTGTGAACGAGAAACGCAAAGATTTGGTGCGTGTAAGCTTCTTTTTAATTGGTGGTTTGCCAATGATAGGTTGAGGTTCCGAAACGACTTTCTCCTTTTCGGGAGTTGGGGATAATGCAGGCACATCGCGAAGGATGTCATCGGCAAATGCTTTGATTTCACTCCAAGCGTCGGCTGTTGAGAGGAAATTGCATATTACAATTTAATTTTGTTTTTATTATTTACAATCAAAGCTTTCTATAAAAAAATACTGTTGCATTAACACACCAAACTTCTATTAATACTCTTGCTATATATTGCTACAGAGTATAATAGTTTTATTCACCTAACGGTTGTGCGTATCAAATAAAATTAATCGACATAAATATTGGACTAAATGACCAGGATGACGAGACGAGTTGAAATCTCTCTCTCCGTCTGTCGTGCAAGCTGAAACTTGAGTAAAAATTGAGATATCGTGAATCTTGGTATATATGTTCCTTGGCGGAGTCAGTAGACGGGCGTAATTTGACCACTTATCGAAAATGTATAAAGTACCATAACTTGGCACGGAGGATTGCAGTGGAAAGGGGCATTTGTGGGTGAAAAAATAGTGCAAATATTATAAGAACTCCTACCGACAGTGTGAAAATGCAGGCACAATGTAGGAATGTCAAGAATTGTTAAAATTTGGAAAAAAAAGCTTCCATAAAACCCTTTCCTAACATGTAAAATTGTATGTCTCTGGCACATTTAGTTATAGATTTTTTGTACTTCTAGTACTCTAGCGATTTCACCGATTTTCAATACTAATAATCCTTGGGTGCCAAGGAAAATGTGTACTATACCAAATTCCATCATGATATATAAATTTTTATTGAAGTTATTGTTTGCACAGGCGGACGGACGAACAGACGGACAGTCATTCAGAATTCAACTCGTCTCGTCATCTTGTTTGTATATAGGTGAGAAAAACTATTTTACTGTAGCAACATTGCGACAGTATAAAAATTAATTTAATAATTAATTAAAAATATAAGTGTTATATATACATAATATAAATATAATATTTTATGAAAAATTAGCTGATTTATTTAAGGTGATCGATTTCTAATAATGAACTTTTTGCCCGTTTTCAAATTCTATTATACTTACTTATATCCTTCTCTGTGGCATGTTCGTACGTCACGCAGAACCGTATCACATATTTGCCATTCACCATCGACGGTATCATATGCATCTTGCCCGAGTGATTTATTTGTGCCAGCAGCTCTTGATTATATGTGTCTTCTGCGCGCATGCGGAAGCACACTAAACCCAGGTATACATCGTTTCTAACCTCGAAGCGGTCGTCCTTTCGTACAAGCATTTCGAATTTCTTCGCTAATGCCATATGATTGCGTATATACGCCTGCAGACCCATGATACCATATGATCGAAAGACAAACCACAATTTAAGCGCACGAAAACGACGACTCAACGGTATACCATAATGTCGATAGTCTATAGCCTTCTCATGTTCATGTTGCAAATATAAAGGGTTAACGTTCAAAGCTGTCTTCAAACTCATTACATCCTTAACCCACATTGCGGATGCATCAAAATTTGTAAGCAACAATTTGTTGGGATTTGTGTTAAATGAGTCAGCATATTCCAAACCTTCTGAGAATTTACGCATTTCTGGTAAAATGAACGAATTGCCTGCATATGCACCATCTACATGGAACCACACATTTGGCAAGTCCCTACACACTTTACCGATTTCGGTGAGATTATCAAAAGCGCAAGCGCCTGTTGTGCCAACTGTTGCAACAACAAAAAATGGGGTAAGGCCAGCGTTGGCATCATTTTGCATTGCCTGCCGCAACAGATCCACACGCATGCGTCCTCGTTCATCGGCCTCAATAATACGAAGTTTTACGAGGGCCATTTTAGCCGCTTTCTCTACCGAAGAATGTGCTTCCTTGCTGGCATATGCGATCAATTGTGGCAGGAAAACGCTTTCGTGTATCTCTGAGCACATTCCTTTCAGTTTTTGAATGGCACGTGAACGTGCGGTAATCATACAGACAAGTGTACATTCGGATGCTGATCCTTGTAGTGCACCACCCCCTCGACTGCCGGGTAGATCACTGATGAAGGCTTTTGGTAAACCGAGCGCTTTAGCATACCAATCTAGTACAATAGTTTCAAGCTCTGTAGATGCGGGGCAGGATGCCTGTTTGGTAACGAAGCATGTGAGGAAAAATAATCAAAGTAATTAAAATAATATTGATATACAAACTTCCGTCTAGGCGTAAAGGCTTACCCATGAAAATCCGATCGAACCGATAGCTGAACTTAGCATGTCGCCCAAAATTGAAGGGAATGAGTTGCCCGCTGGAAAGTAGGCGAAGAATTTCGGATGATTCCAATGCACAACACCAGGCATTACTTTTTCTTCGAAATCAGCTAGAACATCTTCGAATTTTTCTGGTTTCAGTGGCGCTTTAACTGTATAGAAACAAAGCGAAAGAAAATACATAATAATCAATAAATAAATGTACATATACATATACGTAATAAACAATTCCGACTAGCAGGTGTATGTATACAAACATTGTATATATTGTGACAAAAAAGTACCACAAAAATATTTAATTATTCATAATTATTTATTTTATCGCCTTTAAACTTTAGATAAAACTGAATGACCGCACGCTTTTTCCCACATTCGCAACGAGACCACATGCGAAATTTGTTTAGAAATACAATATTTTAGACAGTTTTTTTTATCAATATTTGTATCCATTGTGGAAATCGCAACGCACTACTGTCATAGGACAGTCTCACCAACTTAGCAAAATAAATTTCTTTTTAATTTCCAGGTGCTTTATGGTTTTAATATATATGTGTATATGGCTTTGGGTGAGACCTATGCCTCATTGCATGATTAACGAAAATGTTTACGCCCACAAATTAAACGTGTGCATGCGCGTTCGGTACATTTCGGGTGTATTTAATATTTCAATTAACACTTTAGCATTAGTCTTGTAGAATAACATGGCATGTGAGCTAATTGGGCGCTAGTTTAGTAACAGATTGGGCAGGTGCACACGCTCAACACGTATGTATACACCACACACATGTAAATGCGCTACATGCACATTCATATGTACATATGTACATACGAGTTTGGTTATTTTTGGGCAATGCGTATAGATATACTAGGATCAACAATAATAAGCGATGCTATGACTGATAAATAGATTATTAAAATTCTCTTTAAACAAAGGCTCATACCAATAAATAAAGGTGCAAATGTTGATTTTGGATATTTTTTGCAAACATATATTTAGCTAACAGTAGGATTAGGAATGCCATTTTTGCTTTAGATGTTTGCTTTTGTTAATCCTTAGTTGTTGCTGTTGTTTTTTCAGTTATTTATTGGCTGCTAATTGGTTAGCTTATGTAAATAGCATTGAAGTAATCATGCAGTCGATAATATTTACTCATTTAGCTATCCCTCGTTATTTAGCTGTTTCGGAGATTTCGTGGGATCGGCGCGTGTATATGGCAACGGTAAGAGTTGTTAATTGTAGAGGAGAAAATATGAGGTATTTGACGATGTTTAATTGTTAATCTGAGTAGGAGTAATTTTTTGCGTGACATTTTCTCTTCAAAATTACCCACAACCACCTTATTTGCTGCCCACTTACATATTCATATTTCATACTATATTTTATTTAATTTCTCACCTTATGCATGTACATACATGTATATTTGTATTCACTTCAAAATTGGAATAGTTTGTACTGCTGTTTTATGGATTCCTTTTTTATTTGCATTTTACATCTCTTGTAATATGTGTATATGTGGTAAGATGTAAAAATATAGATATTAGAAGTTACCATCCCTAATATATTGCATTTGCAGCATTTCAATATTAGTGTATTTTCCGAGTTAATTTCACATTACTTATTAATTAAACAAAAAAAAAAAAAAAAAAAAAAAAAAAAAAAAAAAAAAAAATACGGAGTCTTAATATGAGCATCTAAAATCCGTTGTTTATACGTAATTATTATCATTATTTAAAAATAAAGTTATTTACCTGGTAATAGTTGTTTTAAATATCCTGGATCCAACGTTGGCGCTACGTCTCGCTGTTCAATATTTTGTGCATAATCACAAATATAATCCACCATATCCTTGCCATATTTCCTAAACTCTTCAGCATTCATTTTATTTTATTTTTTATTTCTTTTTTGAGCTAAAAGCTTCTTACTGAACTATTAATACTTTTGAAATAAGTCTTGTATTTAGTGTTTTCACTTTGGTTTCGCTTCTGAGATTAATTGATTTTTATTTTTATTATCACCTCGAATGTCACTTTAATTTGAAACGTTTAATTCAATTTGAAACACTTTAATTGAAGAATCAAATTCTCAGCATATTATCTTCTTGTAAAAATTTGGTGGTATCACTCTTAATCGCGTATTGTATTTTTATGAACGTGATTTATGTGGTCCGAACAATGTCTTACCACTTCCTTTACACGAATGACTTGAGCTTTGTCCAACTGAACGTCTTTATATTAGCAAGTATGTGAACGACGAGTTGGTTCGTTTGCCGGAGATCGAACCGTACTTCGTTCATGTGGGCTCGTTCCGTTCATAGCGTTAGTAGACACGAAATTAAATGTACATGCATATACAGAGGCATAAACAGTAATACATGCAAATTTCGTATGTGTGTAATGCAGATACTACATATAATATAACCATCGCTGGCAGCATTGCTTTATTGCTCTTAACTCGATCGATCGTTACCTCCTCGATGTAGACGCTTTATTCGGGGGCAGCACGAGCGCGTGATCATTGATCATTAAGAAGGCAACATGAACACACATACAAAACGACTAAATACCCAGCAAGGAAACCCCCAACTAAACGGACGATTTTCAATTATATAAATATGGGAAAAATATAAAATAGAATAGAATTATTATATTGTAAAAATAATGATTAAAATAATATATGTATGTATGTATATTATGTACTATATGTACCTTATAAATGTGAAATAATTGGCTGCTTTAGATTGATTTCCAATAGGGAAAGCTCAACCAAATTTCTGATTTACTTTTTACCGAAGAACACGTTGGACTAATTTGTAATGCTCAGGTAGCGACAGATTTTGTCTACATTGTCCATTAGATTTTTATCGTTATGGGGTCTATTGGTATTTGGGTAATGGGTAGACAAGCAAAAGCTGATTTCATTCTAAGTTTGAAACCTTGTTGCCCGGTGTACCACTTGCACGGGGAAAACCATGAATGAATGAATTTGATCGTTGTAAATTTTCGCACCAATAGAAAATTGAATATTTTACGTATACATATGTATATGTAAGCAGGTGTGTAGAGTATATGTCGTTGTCATAAATATATTTATTATTTAAATGAAAAGTTGATAAACTGTTCATGACGTTTGGCGTTGCGCAAAATATTGACGGTTCGCGTGTCGCCGCAAGCTGTTGTATCCTCACTTAATTAATCGCAACCAAATATGTTTGCGTTTTCTAAAAAACACAAAAACCAAGACAATATTCCTTGTTTCATTAACAATATTCATTTGTATTTTTCGTTGATTTTTGAAAATAAATACTTTGAGAAGTGACAAAAGTGTAAACTCGTAATGGGCAAGATGGAAATTTTGTCTGCTAAGACTGCAATCACAGTCTAACCTTTTCTAATACTAGTTCTGCAATATATTACTGCAGAATTAATGGTTACCGGTTTTTCCAATTTTTCTAAATCTGATTCAGATACATTATTTTGAATCGAACACTCATTTGATTATTTTCCTAACATTTAACGAATAAAATTACTCTTAAATTTGTTTTTTTTTTTGGTATAGTTCCTTAGGTTTTAAATCGTTTTTGTCATGAAGCACGCTTTTACATTTTACATAAAAATTCCCCAATGTATTTAATACGTAATTAAGTTTATTTAATAACTTAATTTGAACTGGGTAGTACATATGTAGTATAGGTAATGGTTTTGCTGTTTTAACTACTAAAGTATTAATTGGCTATAATAAAATATCGCTTGCTCTTCAATGTTTACAAGTAATTGCATAGTCTGTCGAAGTTGTGAAATGCTGTTTGGATTCTGCAAATTTTTTAACTATTGTGTATGAATTCATGTATGTACATACTTATGTCTCAAAAGTTATTAGAATTGAGTCGTTTCATTCTAAGCCTATTTAGTAGATCTTGTCATTGTCATAGATATATTGGCCAACATGATGGTGAAGAATAAGTGAAAATACTAAAAGTACTCACCAATTTGAAGAACTCCCATTATAAATCGTAGACGTGCGGGTGACATATTTCATTGCAATTTATAATACTGTAATCAATTCATGTATTGAATAGAAAAATTTCATAAAACGAAGCGATGTGGTCAAAGTTTTGAGAATCTTTTCATAATTCTTCCTCAGTGACTTTCAGTTACGAACCTGAGTGGATTTATTAACTTTTATTCCTTCATTTCCTCTCTCTGAATCCGACACTGATGTACGTAAACGGATATATAAATACATACATACAGGTATATGCATTACACCATGATATCATCGCTTAATTTAAATATTATATATATATACTACTGTGCCTGAATTTAAACAGCGCGCGTCGAAGGATTTGGAGAATTATTTTATTTTGAGGTTGGTAGCACTGTCAGTCACATTTATGTCAAATTTCATGTCAAAATATTCATTAGTGTTTGAGATACGTGTCGTTTTGTGAGCTGCTAAAAGTGAGTTTTTCGTTTCTTGCGATGTCGAAATTTGTTGAGTAAAGAATTTGCATTAAATGATCATTTCGCCAAAAACTCAACCCATATCGTTCCGCAACCACCGTATTCACCTGATCTGTCGCCGTGCGACTTCTGTCTGTTCACCAAGCTCAAAAGACCGCTCCGGGGACACCGTTTTTATACGATATTCAAGCCGCAGCGAAGACGGAACTGAAGGTCATTGCGGAAAGTGACTACAACCAGTGTTTCGAAGATTGGAAAATCCGTTGGCATAATGTACTACATCTAGTGGGGATTACTTTGAAGGGGATGAAATTGATTTGGAAGAATAAATAAAGAATTTTCAAAATAAATACCCTGCCCTTATTTTTTGGGCACAAAAAATATATATATGTATATGGTTTATATAAATGGTATTTTTTTTATAAAAATCCTTCTAATTGTGTCATTTCATTTGATTTGCACATTAGACTTTACTTCAACTTGACTTTAATGAATACATGAGACTATTAAAGATGCACAATCATTTAACGGATCGGTTGGTTAGATTAAAGTTGCTTTAACTACTGAAACTCGTAAAATTAAAGAGAATGTCAACACGATTAATAAAAACCGGCAAATTAGGCAAATGCCTGAACTTTAAGCATTCGATTCTATGTATGTTTATATATTTTATGTTAATTAATGTATCTTTGATGAATTTAACGAATGCCCTTGCGGAACTTACCGTTAGAGTTGACGCACCGCTTAGCTTAAATCAATTGTTTTTCGAAAATAATAGTTATAAAAATATGAAATTAAAAATCTGTATGTGCTTCGTACATATAAAACCATTCAATTCGAAGATTGATCGTATCAAACTCAAAAGTATTGCGAGGCATATATGTATGTATATGACTACTGAAAGAGAGATTAATGTCAAATAAAATTGCATGATTCTTAAGCTCAATGACTTATATTATATACTTTTATTATAAGCCATTGATCTGTAGTGCACACTTTGGATCAAGGTGGCAGATACGAAGTCAAAACGCCAAGCTGTCTCAAACAGTCTGATCACTATCGACTAAACCTGGGGAAATTATTCGACCTAGAAAACGGAGCATTACCCATAGTTATTGTGGCTGTATTATATTTAGTATTTTGGCATTTAATATTTATTAGAGGGTATTAGGTGGCAAGCTTGAGAAGAATGCATGCACACATAGGGAATTTAACGATGTGTTAATTTCTATTGTATATCTCGTTATGTCATTATTTCTTCGACGGGAATTTTCGCAATTCGAAGATTCATATACGCCTCCACTAAATGTACATACATATATGTATATATATGAAAAAAAATGACAATTGCGGTTGGTGGGGCAGATCTCATGCCATCTTCCGCCAGTCCCACCAAGCGAATCGGTAATTGAGTTTTGAGAATATTCTCAACGGAGAACTCCAGGGGAATCACGGACAAAGCGCTGAAAGCGATATTACAGCTGAGCTGACGTTAGACAAACGTTGCAATATCATACGTTCATATCGTAACCCCTCCCCTTATTTCCCTAAGTAATTTGAAAATCGCGTCTAGTATTTGTTTGGCAATTATCGTTAGCAGTAGTTCGCTAAAATATATTCATCATACATAGCAAGCTCCAAAGGAGATGCTTTGGAAACACAAAATGCTAATGTCCAATATGTATGCCGTGAATTTCATATTTATATATTTATATTTGACTTTTGTAGATATTTTTGTAGAATGCGTCACGTAGCTAAGAAAAAACTTTGCGTTCATAGCGCTCTTCTACGTCACACCTGCCACCTTTACGTTTATAGATTGCAACAGGTTGTCAAGTGAGTTGCTCAAATTCGTGGGAAACACTCTTAAACTCTCGCATAGCTCAATTAAAAACTAAAGTATTTGCCTGGGCACGCGTTCAATTGCACGTTTGTTGTGCTGCCGTTTCCTGTGGACTGGCTTTTGCTATTGTAATTGCGAAATGAAACACATAACATACATATAATATGTTCATAGTTGTTATTATATCTATTCAGTTCAGTTTCGATCTAAAAAGTGTCTTGTGCATTAATTTATAATAATAACCTATTTGGAAGTTACGATATTATTAATTGATTTAAATGGAATGATGAATGAGGAATGTTTGTAACGGTGGGGAATTCCAAGATTATATCAACATATATCCAACATCTGATTCTCAAGAATGATAATTATACACTAAATATTTCTTTAGTAAGTTGTTGTTACTACTCGGTACTGGTAACATTATTATTGATGATGGTGGAGGAGTTCTGACCAACAATGGTGGACMAAAGGATACACAAACCTAAACATAAGTACAAATACATATATACATTTATGGGTTTAAATATTTTGAATACCACATTCGTAGTTGCATACTTTCTTTAACGTCTTTTCTATCTTTACTTATTTAAAAATTGTAGAAGGTGTTCCAAATTATAGTTTATTAGTGATTTCGGCGCAACTTTTACAATACTATTTGCCCATTTAGTCTTAAGGTGATGATTAAACATTTCCTATTGGTAAATGATCGCGGCATTTCGGCATGATTTGCAAAACAATTCGTTTCACTATTCGTGAACTGATGTGGGCAAGATTTTATTTTATTTTTATTTTTTTTTGTGCTTATTTCTTTCTGATCTTCCGCTGGCACATAGTAACACTTGGTTGGTGTCTGCGCATCGCTTCAACGCGCCCAACGATCGAACATGACTCATCGGCGTTAACTGAAAACGTCATAGTTCAAAAATCAAAGACACCAACACAGTCACTGTTTTTTCAGCACAAATATGTGTGTTTTAATTATTAGCGGTCGCAACACTTGGTACCGCTAACACCACCATTCACTACCATTGTCCAATGTGAGCAGAGACAGGGGGTCAAGCACGCTGCTGCACAAACCTTATTGTGTGGCGGTGTTCCCATTGATTTGCCCATTTGCCATTCGGAATTTGTTCTATTTTATTCTCCACATTATGTTCATTGCTTTGGTCTCATACTGGGCATTGCAGAGTTCCTTTTGGTTTCAAGCTCAATGCTGAGTGCTGTTTTATTTTCTGTTCCGTTTTTGTCGCCATAGATATGCAGGTTAATTGTTTATCTCGCAAATAATAGATATGTATGTATGTACATGTGTACTATATTTGTAAGCTGGTGAGTTGATGTTACTACATGATATTTAAAAATAACAGACATGTGTATTTCGAATATCGGATTGTGTCTCAATGGATCGCCTTAACTCAATTGCGCGGCAAATACTTGCACATAGGATGCACTAGAGGTACACTCGATGACGTCGTTCGGTAAATTTAACTCACAAGGTAGTATAAAATAGGCAAAAAGACATCTAAAAATGGAATAAAATAGCTAGTTCAAACATACATAAATATGTTTGTGTTTGTGCCATTTAGGTCTCTCACTCTAGGACATCCCGAGTCAATGTAAGAGGCCGAAGGAACTGGCAACAGTGTAAGACTTTGAACCACTTAAACACAAATTGGAGATTTTTTATACATAAGGTCTCTATATTTTAGTCTGTGAATCAATAAAATCTATGTACATACATATGCACCTATTCCATTGATTTATTGAATATCATTCCATGTCCAATCCAATTACCATTTCATAGAGATTTCAACAACATAAAAAATTTACTATGTGCACATAGATTATTGTGAACATAAGTTTAGATGCTGTGCCGTTCAATAGCATGAACGTGGCCCCCACGCCTATTGTGTTTGCCACTTGATATCAGTGTGCGCTCAGCTGTTGGCAGCTCAGGTGTTTGGACAAAAGTTGAGGTTTGTTAGCCCGTATTACGTGTGAAGCTGTCTAAAAGCCATGTATTTATTTATTGGCATTTATCGTGTCCGTGTATTTTAAATTTTTCATAAACTCTTTGGAGGTTAGCGTCTTTTTGTTGTTTATCTTTCGCACGCTCTTCGAATTGAAGAGTCAATTCGTTATGGATTGTTGTGAAATTATGTAGGATTGTTTTGTAATTTTTTATATACTTTAAATACTAGTCACGTTAAAATTCGGTCAGTTGTGGCCGAATCTCTTTGTGATATTCTTAAAATTATACACTGCGATTGCAGTTTCGTATATAAATATGTACATACATATATATTTTTAATCTATATTAATTGGGCAGAAAGTCAACGTAATGTATTATGTTACTTCCTTGGTTTCTAAGTTCTTACGTTTTATACCGATTCATTTAGTTTTCTACATATTTCATTTTATATCATATGTATATTTTACCCACAGTTCAGTTTTACCATATTTAGTTCGAAATTTAAATGAATTCCAATGCCGAATTCCAAAAAAAAAAATTCGAATATTCAAATTTAGAGACGTCAAAACAATATTTATTTATTGATGTACATACATATGTATTTTTGAATTGTTTGCAAATCTGGATACGTGAGTGCTGCGATGCAGCAAGTATTCCTGCTGAAATGGTGATTGTATTGTCTTTCGATATTCAATAAGTAAAGGTTTAATTGTAATATAAAATGTGACAAAATTTTAGGCTTTTTTGTGGCTTCATAATTACACTTCGATGCCTTGCATTTCAAGCCTCTGAGTCGCTGTCGCAGAGTGGAGATAACATTGAAAACGATGCCAAAGAGACAGTCGATTGGACTGGACTAATCACCGATCTACGAGATAGTTGGCAATCACCACTTTATTACCTAGAAAAACGTGGTTATCTGCCTCCAGGAAATGAAAATTTATTGGAGCAAAAACTAAACGAATTACGAGGCATAAAAATCAATGAACATAATTTAGACCAATTCGGAGAGAAAGCTGATGAGAATATGGAAGAACTTCCTAACGCCTTCTTAGCTTCTTCCACTGTATTAAGCTCAGCTGAGCCAGGTTCAATCAATTCCGTTGATGATGCTAACTGCAATCAAGCCATTATTACATCTGGTAGCCAGCAACAACAGCCGCAGGATGCTACAGACATTTTGTTCAAGGAATTTTCAGCTGATATGCATCCTGATGCTGGTACCGAAATAGACCGAGACTCTGAAGAAGATTTAGGAAGCCTCAAAAATAATATTGCAAACGCTTGTGCTAAAAAGCCGTCTACAGCCGCGACGAAATCCAAGTCCAAATCAAAGTTGAAATGTAAGTCCAAGACTAAGCCAAAATCCAAGACTGGATTTTTTCAAAGACTAAAGGAAAGCTTTTCATCAATATTTAAAAAACCCCAGACTGCGAATTCAAAAGATGAGCGGGTAGAAAAGCCTGCACTTTCATCGGATTATGCCAACTATTTTGTGAAGTTTTTGGCCCATAGAGACATGAATACAGATACGAACAATTTGAGCGTTAATGATTTAAATAGTCGATATGCTGGTATAAAAAGTTCTGGGAATTCAGAACGTGTTGGTATGGGTTTACACCGAAGAGAGTACAACAGCAAAGACTTAAATTCAAAGGTTTTAAATAATAAGGTTTCAACGGTTGGCGATCTAAGTGATAAACAAATATCATTGCAGACAAAGAACGATATTTCATTTGAAAAATTCAGTGACGAAGTAACAGGTAAAAAAGATTCGGGGTTGAAAGAGTTTCCATTCCAAGATTTCAACTTTGGAGATTTAAATTTAAAAAAGCTAAGTACAAAGGGTATCAGAAGTAACAACAAAGCACATGACCAGTTGTCTGATCTAGAAAACTTTAAATCGAAAGATGAAGAAGTTAATAATATCGTGCATGGTTTGGCGGAACAACAATCTACTGCAAAGGATCCGCTTAAGAACGAGAAATGGGAAACAAAAGGTGATTCTAGTTTGAAAGAGTTAGCACCGCCTAAGGACTTCGAAAATTTACTACTTGAAAATAATAAATTAATCCATGAAGATTATAAAGACCATAATGTGAAAGAGATCGTGCCAATTATAGCAGGTATTGAAGAAGTAATTGGGAATGGAAAGAAGGAAATGAGTTCTAAAAACGAAGTCTCTAATGAACTTACCGCCTCAAGTTTTAGCATGAGAAGACCGAATTTTGATGCGAAAGACGATACAAGCAAGCTTTTGAGTCTCAAGGATTTTGACTTTTCGTTTCCTGACTTAGATTTGAGGAGTTTGGCTTCTACCTCTAAAGATATCATATCCACAGATGATAGTTTTGATGGCTTCGCCAACTTGGGTATGTCCAGCCTTAAAATGAAGGTGCTTGAATCCAACGGGGAAGAAATTGATACTCCCACTGAGATTGAAAGTTCTGGTTTCGCTGCCAATGAAGACTTATCAAAAGAAAGCGATGTGAACGAATGCGGCATGCGGAAATCAGATGACACAAGCTTAAATATAAAGAGGCACAACGATAGGGTTGAACCCGGTTTGACGGAGGCTAAACAAACGAAAATAAATGGCTTCGTGTTAGGGGATCTATCAGCAATATCAGATAAAAATAATCTGGACTTAGATCGACAATTTACGAGGCAAGTTTTGGAAAAAGTTATGAGGAGTACAGTTCAAGAGCGTGAGCTTAACAAGCAGTAGATTGCGGTAATTACTATTTTGAAGTAGACATATTTTGTAGTCGTATTGATACCTTAAACAGTAATTATATTAATGGTGTTCAGTTGTAACAATTTATTTAAATAAACAGTTTTACGATTTTTGCATGCTTTGTATTTCCCCTCTTTCGTAGGTCAATCTCTTGAAATTTAACTGAAAATAAGATTACAGATAAAAATTTAACAAGCAGTATTGCTGCTGCCAATAGAAATAATTCTACTTCTATGCACAGACATATATTATAATGGACGAATGTCCACGGCAAATCAAAGATTTACAGGTGAAATAGTCATTTTCTGGCTTTTTAAGTTTTATATATGTACATGTGTGTATAAATTCAAAGAAAGCATTAACTCTTGACTTAAATAAATAATAAAATAAATTAAATATTTGTGTTTTTTTTTTCTTCATTGTTTATTCAGCTTCGCAAATAATTGATTATAGAAATATGTAGAATGTAAAAATCCTAAATTAAACAATGTGCTAATTATAAAATTTACAAAGCACACATGAGTAAGTAAATATTCGTAGTGTCTAAGTTAATTAATATATTTTGTGGGGGTCTTTAAAAAGTTCCAAAAATGTTTTATGGCCTCCGATCTAGTAAATTCGAAGCAAGGATGAGTATGCAGAAATATTTTGATGATATTTCTCATGCGCTCTATTTGCGCAAATAATAGCGATTTGAATTGTTTACATACACATATTGTTTTAAGACAATACATAGTGGATTTAACAAGTTCATTTCATATCTGAAATGTGTTGCGAAGACGCCATGTGTGTGTTGATGAGTGTAAACAAAATTACCCCTTTGCCCACACACTTAGCACACATATACATACGTAAGTATGTACATATGAACATGTGCATTTAGTGTTTAGGAAAGCTGTGATCTTCTCAGTGTGGCTTATTTATAGATGTGTTTACACCTATGTATGTTAATATCTTGTAAACTACGATTTATTATTTAAAGGGTTAGGGGATGAAGGATATGGTAAAAAGAGAAAACCAAAATGTTTGTTGATACTTCAGTTTTGTTTTTATGCAGCCGAAAAATATTTGCCAACATGACGAAAACAATCATCCCTTTGTATACGTATTCTTATATAGATTGTGGAGAAGTCCATATATGGACTGTGAATCCGCAAAAGAGTTTTGAGATGCTTCTATTTAAGCTGTTTCTGGAAGTACAACAATTACAAAGGGCCTTTGCATTTAAAATATTGCTCAACTCATTGTAAAAACCTAGGCTTCACAAAGATTTTACTGGTTGGAAAGATTCAATTTTGTTCTTAACAGAATAATATATGTCTGTATGTCTGTATGTTAATAGATACGAAAGCATGTGCTTTGTTTCTGTGGCTAAAAACTTCGCCTTTCATGCAGCTAATTGCCGTCCCTAAACTTTTAGTGGTTTATTGTCCCATACTTTAATTAAATATCTGTATAATCAAATGCCAAGATCAATATTTCTTTCATTAAATCGTATATAGATAGATACTTTTTGAACTTGCAATAAGATCCAATTTATTTAAATGCTATAACACTAATAATATAACTGATATAAGCAAATATATTTAAAGATTTTAAGTATTCAAGATTCAAAGTAGTCAATTTCGCAAGCAGAATGGAAGCTTCTTCCTTTTGCTGATCTTAAGATAACGTTGGAGGCGGACTTATTTTTAGGAGTGATTGCTAGTTGTGGTTAGAGAGAGGCCGCCTTTTCGTGGCGATGATGTAGTTGGCTTTATTGGTGACTTCTTCAGATTAACAAAGCCCAACTCATTGTCAGGTGATGGCGAAGATGTGGCACCGGAATTGCGTCTCGACGAAATTGCTCGTACATTTGTGTCTAAATGACGAAACCTACATTAAAGAGGGAGAAAGAAATACTCAGCTTGTCTTCATTTGTAACATTTGCTTGAAACGAAAAAATAGAAAACTTTACAAACCGCAATGAAACATTACTCTTCTGCCCTCCATCATCATTGTTACTGTTGAAGAGAAACGCTAAGGGCCAGGAAATCCACGAATTCCGATCCATCGATGTTTGTGTTCTTATAATAGGATTTGAAGAGTGTCCCACTACCGGCGATGTAACATCTAACGACATATTTGGGGTACCTGCCTTATTGATAGCCGGGTTATAGATTTTCGGATCGCTGACCATTCGTACGAAGAATGAGCGTTTCTTAGCCAATGTGTCTTCCTTCTTTCGATTGATGATCTCCGTTAGTTCGTCGTGTTGTTCCTTTTCAAGTAATTCATTGGCAAAATCAACTATGGTTTCCCAGGCATAATCGATGTCATCTTCACAGGCATTTTGGGCCACCGCACAAAATCGTATAATGTATTTATCGTTGACACTAGCAGGAACCATATGCAGTTTACCTGATTCATTGATGGCGCTGAGTAGCTTCTCATTTAGCTTGTCGTTACCTTTCAATCGGAAACAAACCAATCCAAGCTAAAAGAGAATAACCAAAAACAATACTCATGATATGCAAAAAAAAAAAGAGAAATAAGAAAGATCGTTAACTTCGGCTACACCGAAGCTTAATACCCTTCACAAATTAAAATTTTTCCTTACAAGAACTTGATTCTGATCATTGCTATAGAGATTCGATCTAAACAATTACTTCGAAGATTACACCATTGCCTTAGACAATCAGCTATCCCAAATTTTGTGAGGATGACTCGCCAAATGAAAAATTGTTCCATACAAGCACTTGATTCCGATCGTTCAGTTTGTATGCAAGCTAGATGCTATAGTAACCAGATCTGACAATTTCTTCCGACACTGCACCATTGCCTTAGACAATGTGGTATCTCAAATTTTGTGAAGATGACTGATCGTTCAGTTTGGCAGCTATATGCTATAGTGTTCCGATATCAACGTTTCCGGCAAATGAGCAACTTCTTGGTGAGAAGCGGGCGAGAGAAAAATTTCAGATCGATATCTCAAAACCTCAGGCATTAGTTCGTTTAAGGTATAATTAAAGAGTACGATGTGCTTATAATACAACAGTGGTACTCATTTCATGTCGCAAACTTGTGGCATTTATTGCAACTTTGCAAAACAGCTGTTTAGTTGTTATATGCAGTTTATTTTGCGACAAAATTGCAACCATGCGAGACAATATTTATAGTGGCATTGATTATTTTAAATTATTTATAGGAAAAACGACGTCGAATACATGGAGAACATTTGACATATTACAATATTGCGCTAATTTAACTCAAGTTGCGACTTTGCCATTATTACATAATTGCCTCATATTTAGTGTACATATAACAATTTATGAAAGTCTATCGAAATCAATACGATATACGGCATATTATGTAATGTTTCACCAATTCATCAAGGCGGTTCCAACCAACGAACAAATTGACAGTAACTACAATCTGTGATTACCTCTCAAATAAAGTAGGTTAGGCCACAGTGCTAACCAGTCAATTGATCTGTTAATCAATTAAAAGCACTAAAACACAATTTTAATAAGTAAGGAAAACGAGTTGGTAGTTATGCGATCTTTGCTTTGATGATTTGACTTAGATATTTCTTTTGAGATCTCGCAAATTTAGTTATATTTTCGGTAGAGAGTTAGCTGAAAGTCTTCCTACTAAGTATATTTTTTTATAGTTCAATTTCGACCAAATGTATTTAAAGATGCTTAACTTACAAAACTATTATACTGTACCTTATGTTGCGGCTGTATAAAAGGAACGAGAGTTTATGTGAAGCTAAGTGCGTTAGCCAGACACGGAGGTGAACTTTGAGTTGTACGGTGCCATACGTATGTACTTATGTACTTAACTTATTTACATACTATATGTATATTATAAGTATGTGTAGGCAGATGTTTTATGTGCAGGTTTACACGAAACGAGCGATGGAATCACAAAACTTTACCAAGAGAAGCAAAAATGATCAGCCACCTACAGGAATTAGTACATGTTATATCTCTACATTAAAGCGGGTCACTTCGGATGATGAGGCGATATGTGATCCGTAACTAATTAAATCTTGAATATGGTGTATATATATATACTATGTATATTCCGTTCCGTCGGCCGTTCCAACAAATGAGCAGCTTCTTGACGAGAAAATTTCAAACTCCACTATCTCTACTCCACTATCATACTGATCATTAATATATGTACATATATATTTTATAGGGTCTCTGACGTTTCCTTTTGGGGGTTACAAACTTCGTGGCACACTTAATATAAACTGTTTAAGGTAAAAAATGTATACACAAACAATTTAAAGCTTGGCTCCGACTGCACCATTTTTACTTAGTTGAATGATACACATATCTACTGTATAGAAAATCGGTGGGCGATTGTATATATTCATGGAAAGTGTAAATGGGTTGATATGAGATGGGTTTTCCTAAAACATTCAATCCAAAAAAGAGTTTTTGAACTCGGTTCAAATGTTTATTATTTTTTTACTTCCAAAACATGTTGCCACATAGTATAATAGTTTTGTTCACCTAACAATTCTTTCGAACACCCAAAACTAATGGAGGTAGACATAGATTTATCATTAGATAGTGCTTTTCTTAAAAATGTGGTTTTCAAGAGTAAATAAAACGCATATAACTCAATGTTACGGCCAGGATTTGGCTTTATTATAAAGATAAGAGTTTGCCATAATGTTTTGAAACTTACTTCGGTAGTGACTGCCGCGGCCAACTTGGAATAATTCTATTCGAGAAGTCAAATTTTCGACCACTTTTTACAACAGTTTCTTCCATAGGCCCAATATACCTGATGTGGTGATTTCCCACTTTAAACCTGACTTAGAACCCTGATATAGTGTATTCCGGATTTCGATCTAATTTTATGGTAAACAATTGCTCAAAATGTGTGATTTTTTAATAAAGTAAGTGGACATGTTTTCTTAAACATTATGTGGTTTAGTTCTAAATTAGATCGAAATCTCATATCCCTAATATTATCAATATTATATATTCTTACGAAACATGTTTATACTCTTGCAGAATGTTGCTACAGAGTATAATAGTTTTGTTCAGCTAACGAATGTACGTATTACTAATCGATATAGATATAGGATTATGCAGGGTGCGTTCAAAAGTAAACAGGACTTAAAAAAATAGAACAAATGGTTTTATCGGCAAATTCTATTTATTTTATTCAATAGTCTCCTTCTGCTTCAATACAGCTTTTCGCATGGTCCAACAGCATGTCGAACAAGTGTTTTAGATCGTTGGCTAGTACGGCCACCAGTATGCCAGTGCAACCCTTTTGAGTGGCCCATACGTCAGCATAACGCCCTCACGTCAGATACAGGATTATATATACCAAAGTGATCAGGGTGACGAGTGGAGTTGAAATCCGGATGTTTGTCTGCCCGTCCGTCCRTGCAAGCTGTAACTTGAGTAAAAATTGAGATACCATGATGAAACTTGGTACACGTATTTCTTGGCTCCATAAGAAGGTTAAGCTCGAAGATGGGCAAAATCGGCCCACTGCCACGCCCACAAAATTTCGGAAACCGAAAACCTATAAAGTGTCATAACTAAGCCATAAATAAAGGTATTAAAATGAAATTTGGCACAAAGGATCGCATTAAGGAGGGGCATATTTGGACGTAATTTTTTTGGAAAAGCGGGCGTTTTTTGTACATATCTCGAAAACTACTATAGCTATGTCAACCAAACTGTGTAGAGTCGTTTCTTTTAGGCATTTCCATATACAGGTCTAAAATGGAAGAAATCGGATAATAACCACGCCCACCTCCCATACAAAGGTTATGTTGAAAATCACTAAAAGTGCGTTAACCGACTAACAAAAAACGTCAGAAACACTAAATTTTACGGAAGAAATGTCAGAAGGAAGCTGCATCMARGYTTTTTTTWWAWATTGAAAATGGGCGTGGCGTCGCCCACTTATGGACCAAAAACCATATCTCAGGAAGTACTCAACCGATTTCAATGAAATTCGGTATATAATATTTTCTTAACACCCTGATGACATGTACCAAATCATCACTTCGATTATCACTTTATCATGCGAGAGTATAAAATGTTCAGTGACACCCGAACTCCCGAACTTAGCCCTTCCTTACTTGTTGGTAAAATAATCGGTCACAAGCGTCGATCGATCTGAGCAATTTTTGGTCGTCAGTGAATTTGTGCGGAACAAACCGTGCACACACCTTTCGTAAGCCCAAATGTTCCAAATTCCATTTCCATGAATTTCAAACATGATTTCGGTTGATTTTTGATGAATTCACGCACAGTTTCGATGGAATTTCCGGTGATCACGGATTTTAACTGGCCGACATGTTCATCATCATTTATGACCTCACGACCACTTTGAAAACGTTGATACCACTCGTGCACTCTGCTACGGGATATGCAATCATCCCCATAAACTTGTTTCATCAATAGAAACGTTTCGGTAAAAGTTTTACTAATTTTAAAACAAAATTTAATGTTGGCTCTTTGTTCGAAGCTCAGTTTCGCACGGATAACACAAACATACTGACACTTAAAACGCAATAACTTCAGTTCCAATCGGTGAAATGTAATGAAATTCGCACTGAACAATCGATAAAGATATTAGATTCTAACGCACCAGTGGACATACATATATATGGTGTGACCAGGCGGCGCTGGATTCAAAAAGTTCTGTTTACTTTGGAACGTATCTTGTATGTACATATATACATGATCAGGATGAGGAGATTAGTGCCAATAGTTGACTTTTTACCGAATACCGTATGTATATGTAATTGAAATTCAAAGAATATCCTCTCTTGATAGTAGTATGTCTATTTGCTACAAATTGGTGGAATCGGATCAATACATCCCTTGGCCCACATATAGCTAATATAAAGATTTTAGAACTTCCGGGTGACTTTGTACCGCATATATTGGCCAAAATGTGAGTTATATTTTGTTTTTCTAAAAACGGTGCACATTGTGCTTAGAGTTAATAAAACCGGGTGTAAATTCGCCTTAGACCCCATATAACTCACAAGTCTTATGTTATTGAAGGTACTTCCCTGACTATACTTCTTTCAAGTTGCAAGTATTCGGTTATACCCGAACTTAGCCCTTCCACATTTGTTCATATTGTAAATGCTACAGCTATTTCTGTCACTCACCTTGACTTGATTACATATCTCGAAGCGTTTATCTTTAAGCACATGCTGTTCGAAACGTTTGGCCAATTCGATGTGACGTCGTATATAGTTCTGCAATCCGGAGATTCCGTAGGAACGCAACACAAACCTATTGAGAACACAAATTAATATTAAATTTTTCATAAAATATTCATTTGTTAGATAAGAAAATTTCCCGAGTCCCTCAATATCAACAGTTAATTTTCTATAATTAAAACCCGTAATAAATGGCATGGTTTGCAGTACTACCTATAATGTGTTGGCTTCAACTAAAAGAGTTTAAAATAGGTATTGGGTATTATTAATACCTAATTAAAGAGATTTTTTTTCTAATTGATTTTAACAAATTCCTGATCAATGATTTTTGTTCACTGGTATGTCAAACGGTGTTATTTGATTTAAACCATTACAACTACATACGTACCACAATTTCAACGAGCGAAAACGTCGACTGAGTGGAACTCCCCAATGACGGTAGTCAATCGCTGCATCATCATAACAATGCTTCAGATACAATGGATCCACGACAAGTGCTGATGTCAAGCGGATTCGATCGCGGACCCACAATGTTGAACAGTCGAAATTTGTTAATAGCCATTTATTGGGATTCGTATTGAATGAATCAGCGTATTCGATACCCTATGCACAACAACAACAATAGAAATGGTAAGAAAATGTCGGCTTAAGTAATTCACACGAACTTTTATATAGTATGTACATACATACATATATAACAGGCATGTGTGTATGGTAGATATGTGGGCAATATTAATAATTTAGAGTACCAATTCAAATTCTGTGAAAATCGCAGGCACTTCAAAATAAATGAGATTAATTGCGTACCGTTAAGAGTGACTTCAATTCGGGACAGATGAAAGAGTTGCCGGCATAGGCGGCATCCACATGCAACCAAACACACTGAAACTTTTTCAATTCCTTGCCAATTTCCTCCAAGTTATCAAAGGCGCAGGAGCCGGTAGTTCCAAGAGTGGTGGAAACGAAAAATGGCACCAAACCTTGCAATTCGTCCTCCTCCATTGCCTAGAGATGATAGCAGTACACAAAATGTGAAAAATGCTGCGTAATGTTTCTTTACATTTTCACCGCTCACCTCACTCACGGTGCGCCCGCGCAAGCTAGCATTTTCGTCTGGCTCCAAAATTCGCAGTTTTACAAAGCTTATCATGGCAGCTTTCTCAACACAACTGTGTGCTTCTTTGGAACAATAGGCGATCAACTTGGAAAGTAAGTGACTTTCCTCGGTAAATGGATGTTGAGCCATAAGACGTTTGAGCGCCTGAGCGCGCGCGGCCAACATGCTGACCAATACACACTCAGAGGCGGAAGTCTGCAATAAAAAATAAAAAGAATCCATTAAGCGTAAGACCCATGTTTTAATAAATATTTTTTTTTTAAATTATAATATTCCCATTTTACTTTCCTGTATAACTCCACCTCCTGTACTGCCCTCCTTTAAAGCTAAAAAATGGTCAGGTAAACCGATTGCTTTTCCTAAAAATATGTAATTTTTACCATATGCATGACTGTAAGGAAATAAAATAAACACCCATACCCAGCCAATCCAACACAATTGTTTCCAGCTCCGTACATGCTGGGCTTGCGGCCCAGGAAAAACCAATGCAACCGATACCATCCCCCAGCATATCCCCCAAAATCGATTCGAATGCATTTCCTGCCGGAAAGTAGGCATGAAACCGTGGATGCTGCCAATGCGTAACACCGGGCATTATTTTATCTTCCACATCTTGCATTATCTTACGCCATTCCTCTGGTTCGAATGGAGCCTCAGCTGTGTTTAAGCGTGTTTTGTGTGTAAAATACATGTCTGAGTACAAGTATACTAAATACATTGAGATTATATTGATTAAAGCTAATATTTTTCCCTACGAACTTTGCTTTTAATATAAAAGTGTCAACTCACTTCTTTTTGAGAGTAGAAACGTGAGTGGGATAGTATTTACAATGGATTTCACCTAATTTGCTTAACAAGTTTTTTGTAACCATTATGGTACGGTGTGATATGTAGTAGTTGAAAATATAGCTAGGTATAGTTATATATCGAAAATATCGGAATGAGACAATGATGATGTTTCAGAGAAAAGTCAACAATTCATACCTCACAAATTGCCTCATTAATGAAATTTGAAAACATGTCAACCTACTTTCTATAAGTCGGAATTTTGCCAATCCAAGAAATATGCGTATCCCACCTCTGCTTGATTTTTTAACGTACATATTGAGGCTGATGCCTAAGTAAATAATTGTTGTGCTTGAAAACTTACATGGTATTAAATGTCTTAGATAGCCGGGTTCGACGCTAGGTGTGACACGTCGATCTTTCAGGGTGTCCAAATATTTGCATATATATTCCACCATCTCTGTGCCATGCTTACGAAATGCTTGACTATCCATATTTCGTGAATGGTTCTTATATCAAGTTCTTCGAGTCTAATGAGTAAAACGCAATAATAAAATATTAATACTATACTAAAAAGCGAATTTGTTAAGATTTTAAATTTACTACAAGATAAACTTTTGAACAGTTTTTCTTGTCACTTTGGAAGTATAGTTATTCAACAAAGGCAATATTGAGCCATATTTACTATTATTCACCCATATTTTACTATTCGACGAAGCTGGCGACAATTAGGACGATTAAGGATTACTTTCTCCTTGCTGATTTGACACCATTTCATGGCAATGGAAGAATGATGTGTGAACGCCAAATCTGGTAAAATTTTACAGAATAGCAGTAAGTCGAGTAAACGGTAGTCTCTTCTCAAAACGCTTTTTCATATACGATATTATTGTGCTCGTAGTAATAAAGGGATGGCTTTTAAGACCACAAGAGCGTATTGCTCGCCAAATCATAACTTTTTGACAGTATTTATCGTTTTTGTATTTATATGTTGCCTCCACATTCCCACACTTATTGCAACATAAAGCTCTTATCCAAGATGTTGATTTCCGCCGCGTTTGACATAACCCGATTTTTTTTTTTTAATTATAATAAATATCTTCGTTACTAATTCTAGATCAAGTGATACACTTTTTTTAGCTCTTCCTATGCTCGTAAGTTTTTTTGTAACGTTTAATCATACTACAAACTGTTGTTTGATTTAATTTAAATTTTTGGATTAGCTATAAATTCGTAACTATTAATTTTCGATGAGCGTACTCCATTTCAGATTTAAAAGAAATGTAATGACATTGAAAATTCCTCTTGTATATATATTATGTGCTCAGATGAACTGAACTTATTCAGAACTTTTGAAAAATAGGGAAGTAGTGGTTCCTACAGTATGTACAGATTTTAAATGTGCAATATTATATTATTAACTTTTATTTAGATCATTAAATAAATACCACAATAATGTATGGCTTTTTTAAAGCTCTTCACGATTGATTGGGAACAAACCTATTGTGTTGTTATTATTATGGTCTAAATCAACGGTGCAATGAAAAAAAGTATTCCGATCGAACCACTAGCATGGATAGAAAATTATAAAGATTTTTATACCCTGTAATACTATGAGAACTGAACCTGTGAAAGATATTATGGTCCGACGTTTAGGCGTTTTTGGGTTTTGTTTAAAATTTATAAAAATTCACACTAAAAATGCGGTTTAATTATAGAAATGAGTTTTTACTTCTGCTTAAAGCATATTGCCTGTAGAAATTTTAAGTTACGATGTCACAAATTTACACTATTTGTCAACTTCATTAAATTTTGTAAAACTATGGGTTATAGATATATTTCGTCGAGAAGGGTTTCTTTTGCTAAGTATGTATATGTAACTCTTTTAATAAATTCTTAATTGAAGAGTCACAGAACTGTCTACAAATGAGTGAATACTAAAAAGTAATATTATATATGGAGAATGCAGGTTGTTAGTTTCTTTTACCTTTGCTGAGGAGTTAACTTTGTACTTGATTTTATATACTACGATTTTATTTGTAGTCCCTCACCAGCTTTAGATGAAACATTTATATTCGTCAGAGTCTAACCGTACACAGACCTTATTTTATCTCCAAAAAGAGGATTGTACGACGTATTTTTTCAACGAACACTATAACTTCCTTTTTATTTTTGTCTCACTACTAATATTATTCATAAGGAGCAGGATATTTTTAATTTTTGGTACTTTGCATTTATTGTAATAAAGAAAATAATTATCCAACACAAACTACCTTTTGACCAGTATTTTCACTTCCTCTGAACGGAGAGTTTTCAGAATACCGCTCGAACTGCTGCCGCAGCAGTAACTGATCGTTCATTTGTGATTTAACCATGATATAACCTCGGTATATTTTTCCGTGTATTGCTTGCCACGCAGCATCCAATCCACCCACAAAACTTCGCACAATTCCAGCAATTATCAAAGGGTGTAAATAATGGAAATAAGGGAAGGAAACGAGACATTTCTGGGTGGAAGTGTTTGCAAGGAATGTTCGTTGCAGTGAAATGAGTAAAATGTTTGTTTCACCGCAGTCATCATTCCGTAAGGTTGGTTAGCTCTGCATACGTCTATATACTTACATTTGATTCATAGAACCACTCTTTATGCTTACAAATTTGTATATATGTATGTATGTTTATGTATGTGAATGTGTATGCATACACACAGTGCTCCAGACAATTTGCTGTTATCAAAGTTGATTCCTCACACCATTTCTATTTCGCATTTTGCGCCAATATTGCTCACATGTATTAGGTTTGTGGTAGTAAATAATTGCTGTTCCGGGGCTGCATTGTACTTTCGTTTTTGTTTTATATTAAGTCCCTATTATGAGGTCAAACATTTAAATAGAAAAACGTGAGAGTATGAAAAAGCGCGGAGTTCGGACTGCGTATTTTTTCTTTCTTGACAATATTTAATATGCAATGCCATACTGACATACATATGTATGTATGTATGTATATATTTGTGTGTGATATGGGATTTGTTTCTCCTTTGATTTCCTTCAAGGGGATCTCGTTCTCAATAATCGAATATACATATATATGTAGGTAAAATATGCGTACTGGTATGAAGCGAAGGACAAGACCTTTTTAGATACCATTTTGGGTCTCGATGCAAACACACAGAACCATTCTTCAAGCAAAACAATAGGACTCTTGAAAATCTATATAGTATATCATTATCCGCACAGAGGCGAAAACGTTGAGCAACTGAAAAATTGTGATGACAACAACAACTTGAAGCGAAGCACGCATGTTATGCACCAACGCTTGGGTCGTTGGTTTTAGTGCTGGAATGCCAGAAAAATTCTTGCAATATAATGTTCGCAAACAACTGAACAGTCTTGAGTTTGGAGTGTCGAGTCTTTGTGTGTGAATGCGAACATACCTTACACATACATCATTGGATTGGCTAGAAGTCAGCTGAAGACCATGGCAAGCGAAATAATCGGAACACACACAGTTGCTTGTATTTCATTAAATTCTTTTAAATGCAACTGCTTGCCCTCTGCCTTCAAATTTCTAATAATAAATTGAATTATTGTGCATGGCATCGATGGCTTTGCAGGCTGAGTCGATGTTATTGTTAACGAAGATACCACAACTTGATGACAAGTCATGCGGCATAGCAAAGCGAATGAGGGCCGGATGCTTGATGGCCTATGAGAGTGAGAGTGTGGGTAATAGCGGTGCGCGTTATTGCCGCTAAGGAATTTTAACGCATTCTATTCGAACATTCCTATCACCTCTTAAAGTTCTGCTTTTTTTTCTGCTATAAAAAGATAGCATAATAATCTTAGCTGAATATTTGAACGAGTGTGTCTGGCATGTCCTTATTGCCAACTCAGATCATGTAGAACTCGTGCTGCATACATCAATTATATTAATGCGGCGAAAGCGTGGGCTCAGTAAATATGTGTATGTGTATATGAGAATATTCGTAAAAACTTGAGCGTGCTTCAAGTGTATAGTGGTTAATCGAACGTCAGTTTCGTTGCCAAACACTTGTAGATTGCACGGAAAAGTTCAATGATGATAGCTTAATTGACTGGAGCGTATTGAATATTCCGCCATTTTCCCAATTACGTTGCCTTCTTTTGCATTACTATTTTTCAATTAAGAAGTAATTTCTTGATTACATGTGTAGATTTGAGAGTTTTTTTTTTTTTTTTTTAATTAGTTGTCTTAGTAAACAGACTAGCACTAAAAAGAAGAAAAAAGTGGGATTTTTCCAACATTTTAATGGCTTTTCAAATAAACCTAATATTTAAATTATTAGTTTCAAAATTTATTAATAACAACAAGAGAAACAGTCTATATATGTACATCCTTCATCTTTTTAATATAATACAATAAATCTACCGAAATTTTGAGCAGAATTTAACCTTATGTATTTATGAACATAGAGATGCTAATCGGTGAAGTTATTTCACAGATAACTACTGTTATACATACATATGTATACGTACAAAAGCAATGGCGTTTCGATTCGTGTTTATTGGCTTACGTTTTATTTTAAAACTTTCTCACGGTAAAAAGTTGAAATTAATTAAAATTTTCCATGAAAGTGATTGCTCTCATTTATTTGAGCCAACAGGCTTCGTTTTCTTTAACCATTCAGTGTCCTTGGCTCTGCTAACCTAATTTATTGCAGAAAATTGTTTTACAAATTCCTTAAACGAAATAATCCACGAAGAAGAGGTACGACATGGCAAAGACATAGCTTGATAGGCATACTAAATTCATTCATTGGCCACCAACTGGCACACCCACAGCTTGTAAATCAATTATGCACCACGCTCTAACGCTTCCGTGCGCACTAGCGACCAGTTGCAACCACTGAAATTGTCACGTGTTTATACCTGTATGTATTAACGAATGGATTTTCTTTATCTTTCCATTGTAGTATTCATTCAAAAAGCAAAGTAAAAAAAAAAAAAAAAACGGTAAAATATGATGCACTATCGGAAAGGTGAAAATATCGAGCAGGAGTTAACCAAAGATGACTTGCCATTCGCTGATTGCATGTCCAAGTTGCCACAAAAGGACTATCTTTGGATGCACGTACGTACATACATACCTACATATGTTTACTGATTTTTTAATGCAAATTTATACACACTTTTGTGTATACTTATATGTGTGTACAATATGTAGGTAAGAGGGGGCACTAAAGTACAGAATGTGATTAACTATGCCAAAAATGCTTTGGACAATGGCGAATATCGAACAGTGGTTTGGAGTGGTGTGGGTGGCGGTGTGGTGAAGACGGTTTCTTGCGCAGAAATATTGAAGCGCAGCTATCCGTTATATCAGTTGACACGCATGGGTCAAGTTACGTAAGTAAGATAATATATATTATTTAATATAATTAAATTTTTAACAATGTACATTGAATATATTTATATACAATTCATGCATTATTTTTAGAAACGAAGAGCATTGGGTGCCGCAGATGGAAGGTTTAGAGCCGATTCTAGCTAAACGAAAGGTGCCCAGTTTACACATACTGATGACGTTGGATCCAATCGATGAGAGCATTGGCGAGTAAGTTCAATTACGTTTTACTTACACA
The DNA here is from genome assembly GCF_001853355.1 of Bactrocera latifrons. Lineage (NCBI taxonomy): Eukaryota > Metazoa > Arthropoda > Insecta > Diptera > Tephritidae > Bactrocera > Bactrocera latifrons. The sequence goes on from NW_017537123.1 coordinate 511,982, forward strand.
ATACATCCTACATGCTGGTCAAAACACATATTCCGACCATTATGATACAACTTCTGTGATTTTACATTAATGAGCCTGTGAAAAAGTAGAACAAGCAATTTTCTAGCGGACATGAGACCTATTCTAATCTTAGTCGGCTGTAAATCGTGCTCATGAAAGTATTACACTAGTCTGCCGAAATAAAAGAATTGTAGTTTCCCTTACTCTTTTGTTTTTGTTGTTGTTGTAGCGGCAGAATTCTGCCGAGTTGACAGTCCTTGGCCGGATAAAACTCCGGGTCCGTTCCGGTCACGTAGACCCGACTGTCGTGGGAACGGTCCCTTACTCTTTTCTTGAGCAACTTTCAAATGAGTACAGCATAGCGTTTTTTTAATTTGCATATCTTGTAAAGCTTTTCAACAAGATGCCATATTGCATTTCCAAGCTTTTGAGTCTCTCGAATGTAATGCCATCCTACCTCTTGTTTCGGCTTTGTTCCACTTTGAATTTAAAACTTTTCTCTGGTATTACGCATCGAATCTGTGGTTAAATTTTTAGCCAAGAATGTTACCCATCTGTTAATACTCATCACATACATATTGAATAACTTTAGAATGGATAATGAAGTTGAAATCAAGGTAACTGTCTGTCCGTTCGTACATCTGTGCAATAGGAAAGTTGTCCGCGTGAAATTTGTGAAATTGGTCCGCGAATTACCTCAGCTTCCATATAATTATTTTCATTACTGTAGAAAACTTTATGTCGAATATGTCAGTCAGAGTGAGTACGAGTTATCTTCATAAACTTGCGTGAAAAATATAAAATTAATTTTCTGTATTTTATCATTTTAATTATCCGTTTTTTCTTCCCACCACAGTATTCAGAAGCCCAATACTACGACTGAGTACTGGAGATGCTCGAACTCCACCACGCAACAACAAAGACAGACACAACAAATAGGACAAAAGAGTGAAGGCTTGAGACAGCGACGGCAACATGAACAAAAACGGTTGTCTAAGGAAAGACCCCAAAGCCAGGTTGCGCGACAAGAGAAGGTAAAGGATTTGCAAAGAAAAGAGCAAAGCGAAAGGCAAGAGATATCGCAAAATCCAAATAAAAATCATACTGAGCTACGACATAATAATGGTAATGGTCAATATCGTCATCAACGAGCTAAAAGAAAGCAAAGTGCCGAACTACAACGGCAATCTGCCCAGGCTACGCAGATGGAAGTTGGAACATTGGCACCTTCTGTACAGACTACTAATATTTCAAGTAGTATAGACACTATGGAATCTTGATTAAGAAATGGATTAATTTGATTTTTTTATGATAAAGTTTAAAAATATTTGGAAAATATACTACAAAGATAGCATTTAATTCTGTTCATGTATTTAACCGTATTTTAGATATCAAAGCAGTAGTTGATGACAATAAATGTTGATGTAGTAGATACAGAAATAACTGGAAAATAGTCATTGGTCCAATTGCCATACAAAAAATGTTGGGTTCCTAGCTATAAAATTTTCTAGGAAAGCTGTGATAAAAATCTGGGGTATTTTCTATTAGGCATTAGATATAAGTTCATAACAAAAACTGCTTTACGTGTAAATTCTAAAAAGGTGTTCAAACTGATATCTTATATGTAGTAAGTATTTTTTATTTTTTAGTTTTTATATTCATTACAGATTTATTCAATATTTTTTCATTTATTGCTGTTTGCTATAAATTTTTTCGCATATTAAATCTATGTATGTTGGATTATGGTTGTTACTTTGCATCTATTGTTAAATAATCAAAACTGGATACTATAAATACATACGTATTTTTTTTTTTGTTTTGTCTCTAATTTGTTGGATGTTTCAATCAGTTTTAATTCATTGGATCATTAAAAAATATTTACTGTATTAAATTTTTTTTTATGTTTATAGGTCTTATATGGATTCATCTTGAGAGATTACTATAAATAAAATATTTCGAAAATGAACAGTACATTTTATGATATATAGTTAACGTTTAGCTTCAGTATGCTATTTAAGCAATTGCGAAATTAGCTAATACCGATAACCGATTCTCGACGAGTGTAGATTAAACAAATCTCTCACGAGAATCATCGCATGTTTCGACAACTAATACATAATTAAAACAATATTTTCGATGTAAAATAAAAAATGTTTACTCTCAACATATATATTTGGGATCTATGAAGTGAAGTATAGGTAGGGCCCAGTTTTGGACTTGCTTTTAATTGCAAACATTACAATTATTACGAATTTATGTGTACTGACACTGAAACAAAGAACCAATTTCTATATACTGTTTTACTTTCTGTAAATAGTAGATTTTTGTTACTAATAGCAAAGGAAAATTTCAAATGCACACATTGCAATTTTCAATCAAATTATACTAAAGCAAATTAATTAGATTTATTATTTTTATTAGAATAAATTCCGCCAATACTCTGCTTAATGTAAAACTTTTGCCGCGGCATTATCAAAGGGATATTAACAGAATACTCTTTTTAATCGAGTTGACCAATCATTTGTTTTGAAGGTTTCATCCTCTTTTATAATTTAAAGTAATAGAACGCATGTGTACTATATCGACAATATATTAAATGTTTTATTTTGCTTCCAGACAATATATGGATTATAGAAGCATAATTTGCCATATTGAGAAAAATTCTACAATGAGGATTTCTCACACATACTGCTCTTCCTTGTTTTGCTTTATTTTGCATTTTCATTACAATTTCGCAAAAAGATTGCTTTGATTTCCGGTCTTTTTTATATTTTCATACATATTTTTCATTAATAAATTTCATTATTATTTTTATTGTGGTTATTATGTTTTAATGACTTGCTTTCAAATTATGATTTTTCTAGTTATTATTGTTTTGTTGTTACTGTTGTATGTGCATTTCTTCAGATCGCACTGTATTGTGTTGGATATAAATATGCTGCATTTGTTTGTTGCATATGCATTTACACACAGTTTCCAAGCTCTGAATATAAAAGCCCTAAGCTTCACTCTCTCCAGGTGTTGCAGTTTCCTCTTCGTTAATTGGAACAATCAGATTCTCCTTGGACATGAGATTATACTTCGTGACGAAATGAGTGAAGCGATGACATAAATATGTTTCAGCCTCAAATTCATCAAATATTCGCCGGTGATGAAAATACGCATGAGAAAATATTCGGTAAACACGACGGCACACGGAACCTAATTTGGTCACTGATGACTCCTTGATTGAAACCCTAGCGAAAAGTGTAAAAATACTGAAATTTAAGCAATAACTTATATAACTATAAAACCTACAATTTTGTAAATAAATATAATAGGGTAATTCAAGCAATGAATAGTGATTTTAATAGCGGGGCACAATAAATGCAGAGAACGCTCAACCTAACTTCTGAATATCTCTCTTCTGACTTTCGCCATACTAATAACTGACATTATATTTACCTGCTGGGAAAGTATTTATTACTATTCAAGAGACATGCTGCGCCGTCCAGTGTATGTCGTGTATAATCAATGGCGGGACATTCTTTTGGGGTTTTATGTGCAGCACACAAAAATATCCATTGATCGGTGGCCGTCATTTGTGTGCAAGTTGTAGGTGAGCATTGTTTTTGCAAACGAACAGCCAGTCCATTTAGTTCCATACAAAATTGTCTATACGCAGAGTAAAATTTAATGATCTAAAAATATTATGTTAAATATTCACCTGAGATGTTCGTATTTCCAAACCCCTTCATCTTGAGCTTCTGGCATTGTCAAAATTAACTCAACATTTGATGGATCACGTTTGATCAGTTGCTGAATGTATTGTTGTACAGCCAAAGTGCTATCCATTTCTTCCAATGGTTCATCCGCCCAGCGAGAAAAATCCTGCAAAGTAAATTCGTTTCTACTTTTCACCATATGCTTCGACTACATGTTAGGTCTAACTCTGATTGAATGGAAACTGTATTCACATAATAAAGACTACTTTAGCACTTTCTTCCTACAAACCTTCGCTTTTGTTCCTGGTCTGTTTCTTCGCAGAATCGTCGCGCTGTCCGCCATCTTCATGTTTCTTTAGACTCTTCCCTTTTTAAGAAAAAAAGAAAGGCAACTGAAGGGTTTGATGCCTATTATGGGCGTGCTAACCAGTTTTATACTACCACTATAATAATATAAATATTTGATAATACGATTTAATTTAATTTCAATAAATATTCGTTCTCAATTTAGTATATTAAGAGAAGTCTTTCATATGGAAAATCTTTAGTTTATCGTAATCTTCTTTCCACTAGTTTTTCGTTTGTGAAAAATTTTGACAACTCCTCCTTTCATTGATTCAGAGTGATTGCAGAGAACGTTTAATACTCAATAATTATACGTTCTCTGGAGATACATTCATTACAGGGTTGAATTTAACGTAACAAAAAATATTATACGTCTCTGGTGTTAATTCGTCTTTGACGTAACATTTGTCCTATAATATTAATTTTATTTATTTATTTTTCGTAAACACATAGTCAGAGCTACTGAATTATATTTTTAATAATTTAAAAAGGTATTATTAATCTTTGTTACCTGTTTTGATTTTGTTTTGCATGTAATTCACAGTTACACTGGTTAACTACCCATAAATAAATATTTTGTGGCACCGTTGTGAACTGCTTTCGTAGTACGAAATCCACATCAAATACGTGTGGCAGCGTTAAGCTCAATAATGAAAATAAAAAGACAAAGGATAGGAAAGTGAGAAGACGATTCTGACTGTAACATAAATTGCGTTTCTATTGTGCGAAAATTAAGTGAAATAACCAATTTTTGTGATATTTACAAATAAGAAAATCAAGAATTCAAAAGAGAAAATGTCGTACGCATATTTATTTAAATATATTATTATTGGCGATACTGGTGAGTCTATAAATTGTTTAATGAAAACTATCAATTGTGTACACAAATAAATTAAATGAAAATTATGACAATGAGTTCTTTTTGCAAAAAGTTTAGCCAGTGCATATTAAACATGGAGTCAAGACATTAATTTTTAACCAAAAAAAAAAAAGACATTTAAAAGTTTTATGTTTTTTTATGCTACACGAATATTAGCAGCTGCCTAGATCATTTTCATTAGTTGATACTCGTGTGATGACGAAAGCAGAGGGGACATGTATGTACCTTGAAAACCTTTTTGGAAAATCGATATTTTGATGTTGTTGCTGTGCTGTGTTCTAGCATACATATATAATACTTAATGAAATTGAACAAAGAGCATCGGTATTGTTCTAAGTTTCCTTATAAATTATTTAATTATATGGTAAAAAATTACAATTTAATCTTTAATATTTGTTGTGATTTAAAAACTGTTAGTCATACATAGTTGAATTTTTTTAAACTTTACACGGTAACATTAACTTAATTTTAAAATGAAAATAATTAAATTTTTGTTTAGTTATGCGAAGCAAACAAAAGAAAAATAACTGTGTGAATAGTACAAAAGATACAAATATTTATGATTCAATTATCGCATATTTATATGAGGACATTATTATTACTAATTATTGTTATTTTCTTCTAAGGTGTCGGAAAGTCATGCCTTCTACTTCAGTTCACCGACAAACGTTTCCAACCTGTGCACGATTTGACGATTGGCGTGGAATTTGGGGCACGCATGATTACAATTGACGGCAAACAAATCAAACTACAAATCTGGGACACGGCTGGCCAGGAAGCGTTTAGGTATAATGTTAAACGACCGATTAAATAAAAATTTAAACAAGTTCGATCTACCTTACAGATCAATTACTCGTTCATATTACCGTGGGGCAGCCGGAGCTTTATTGGTGTATGACATCACACGTCGTGAAACATTTAATCATTTGACTACATGGCTGGAGGATGCGCGCCAACATTCGAACTCAAATATGGTCATTATGCTGATTGGCAACAAGAGGTCTGTAATAAATATCTAGTTCAATAAGTTAATATACGTATATGTATATGAATATTTTGAATTTGCAAAACCTTTTCATTAGCTTTTAGCCCCACATATGAATGATGATTCATTCTCCTACCCTTTATCTCCATTCTGTTTGCACAAACATATACATACATATGATATACATAGAATTATTTACAAATCTATATTTGTATATACCCTCAATGATAAGCTATTATATTTTGCATAGTGATTTGGATTCACGACGTGAAGTTAAAAAGGAGGAGGGTGAAGCCTTTGCACGCGAACATGGTTTAGTATTTATGGAAACGTCAGCTCGCACAGCTGCCAATGTAGAGGAAGCGTTTATTAATACAGCGAAAGAGATTTACGAGAAAATACAAGAAGGTGTTTTCGACATAAACAATGAGGTAAGTAGTAAACTTAAATAAAGATATATTAATATTTATAAATAATATGTAAATAATGCAAATTTATAATATGGAATTTCTTGTATGCTTATAGGCAAATGGCATTAAGATTGGACAACAGCATTCCCCAACGAATCCCTCACTGCCGGGTGCTGGTAATCAAGCTGGATCGGCTAGTAGCGGCTGCTGTTAAGTGGCACTTCACAGCTGCGGCTGAAGTTAGTGATTTTTTCTAACATATACAAAACCAATAACTATTAACTAGATATTTCCTTACTTCACAAGTTTATTATAATTTTGTTTATGTTGTTTTTTATTTTAAATCAACTAAAAGTGAAATGTGTGTAACGAAAACCGGCATTTCAAAATATTCTTATAATATAAGATATGAACGAATCTAAAAAACATATAAGCATATATCAGTAGATCAACAGCACGTAAATAGAAAATCAAAACCAAATAAAGTCGTATAAACTTATTTAACTGGCTATGAGATTATTACAGTTATTGTGGAAAGTGTCCGGAGTTTTAAGCAGAGAAGTTTTTAAATTATGTGCTTAACTGAACTGAACTGAACTGAAAACAAAATATACATACATAAAGCCATTTTTTGCAGTAATAACCAACAGTGCAAAAATAAAGATGGAGTGGTACATTTAAATTTTCAAATTCACTAGAATATTATTTCTAAATACTTAAACTGTTTGTAAGAAAAAGTTACTACTAAAAAAAGTCAATGAATAATAATCTCGGCTCCAACCTTAACGATTATGATTACTTGATAATATATTCGAAGTACTACAACAACTGAAGCTGATGCTACTGGTGACGCGGTGGATTTTTTTTCTCATTTAATAAATTTCGCAAACATCGCGCAAAGGTTCATCATAATTTTAAGCGCTTAAAGATTAATGCGCGCAATACAAGCTATTAGAATTAAACAAAAGAGACAAAAACCAAAAGTGTTATGAGGGCTTTTAAAGATACCAAAACTAAATACTACAAGCATATAATTAAACATTTTAATATAATTATTAATTGGTAATAAACGATTGATCTTACAATACCTAGGAACAATTAAAACATACATATACTCTATAAAAATATGCGAAACAAAAACACTAACACTATAATTATCCAGAAAAAATACGCTGTTTTATATAAGTAAATTCTAAAAACAAGGATTCAAGTTATATTCGGACTTAATTACTGTATTACATGATTACTTTCAAAATTTAAATTTTAAAAGTTATCGGTATACATTTTCTCAAAGGATTAGTTGATTGTCTTATATAAGTATATTATAATATATAGCAGACGTTAACTGCTTGTTTTGTTGTACTAGTTTTTTTTTAATAGTTATGTTTTTTTTTCTTTTGGAAAATTTTAATGGGTTAACAAATTTACACTGGAACTGTAGGTGTGTATAAAAAACATTTGAATTTGTTAAAACAAAAAAATCGTAAGGGCAAAGGCCAATGGTTAAATAAATGAAAAACTTCTCGATTATTTAGATTTGTGGACATATTATTTGTGCTTATAAATTCTAATATATATTTTTTTCTTTTCTTGGTTCCCGTCTATTTACTATAAGGAATGGTTATTTTTAAAATGATTTAAGCGCATAAAATAAATCAATTTATTTAAATACAACCATGAAATATATAATAAATTATACTTAAACTTATAATCCTTACATACCTACATACATATTTACATGCGAATGTTTGCATTAATGCATATTTTTGAATTGATAATTTTACACAAAATACTGCGAACATAATATGGGTTATTGCAGAAAAATTATTTTAAGAGAATTAAAGTTTGATATGTGACCAAATAAAATTAAACAAATAAATACACTTACAATCAGATAAAATGTTTAACATTTTTCCTCCGAAATAATTTTTGTTATGCCGAAGTTACCCAAAAAGTTGAGTTTCTGAAGGTGTTTCTGGGTAATCATTCACTACCTTGAAGGTCCTCTGGATATACACTCGTAGCGTGATATCTTTGGAGTAATTTATTCTATAGTTACATATACTGTATGTATATGTATATATATTCCGAGTCTTGTTCTAGTCTAGTCTAGTTTTTATTTATTTTATTGGGATATTCGTTAGGTGTGAGTTTACATGTCCAATGAATCCCATCTCATCTCATCTAACCTCGCTCGCCCTACACAAATACATACATATGTGAGTTTCTCTAGGAACTAGGAGCACTATGTCATTGAGATAATTTACATACTGTAGTATAAACAGGTGCCGTTTTTAACTTTTCCTATAAATTAATGTACAATTAGATGAATGATAATAAAAAACTAACGTTTATTTCTTCTGAGGTATAATAAATTACAAGAAACTTATCAATTAGAAATAACAAATTTGTCAGCCATAAAAATTCACAATCAATCGGGGCGATTTCATACAAAGGTACAAGACGAATTTTGAATTTTCTATATTTTGGAAACATCACTGGATCTGACTTTCTTTCCCTTCTCGCAGAATTCAATCAGGTAGGAGACCACTCCAGATAAGACTATAAATGCTCCAGCAAAATAGAATGTGTCGTCCCATCTGCAATCCAAAAGCATACAGATTATTCGGTAATGTAAATGGAATTGTAAATTATAATTATTTATTAGCTTGGATTTAATTTTATTATAATAGGTTAGGACTAGAATAAAACCCCAAAATGAGATTAACAGAAAAAGTGCCAAATGTCCGGGTTGAGGTCTTGAACACGTATTTACATACAATTGTAAAGATTTGCTTCAAGTTCACAAAATGTCTTAAAACCGGCAGTACTTGGTTTCTCCCTTAAAAAACCGTCCTTACCTCTTTAAATGGAATATGGTTTCATAAACACAAATTTACATATTTTTAAAAGTTGAATAAAATAAATTATAATATAGGGTACAGACAATCAACAGCACTAGATGTTAAAAACGGTTTTGTTTAACTCACCTCAGCGTCATTTCAAAAATTGCGCCAGCAATTGGTGGCCCCACTATCATACCGACGCCCTGAACCAACAGCACCAAACCATAGGCGCAAGTAAAATCTTCCAAGTTCACAATTCTTACGCAAATGCTTGGCGTAAGCGAATAAGAACTGGCAAATGTGAAACCGAAGACTATACAGGTTAGCAATAGTTCAACATAGGTGTTCACCACGAGTGGCATTAGAAGCACCGCGATTCCACAAACTAAAAAGGTGAATATATTAATGATCAAGAAACAATATATCAATTATAATATAAAAAATATATCAGATTATCTGATTGCGACGCTAACTTACCTACCATACACGCCGAATAGCAGATATTCACATTCATCCAAGAACGATCGCCCACATATCCCAGACCGATCATGCCGATTGTTTGCGCGATTCCAATAACCGAAATCATATGCGCACTCTCCGCTGCTTCGTAGCCGTGAATTTTCATATGCTCCGGCAGATAAAGATATGGAATCATGAACCTATAATTAGGATTACCAATATTAGTCACACTTGATTTCCTTTGTGTGTAAATGGAACCGATTTTTGGTCGTTGAAACTCTCGCTTACCAAATGAACAAAAATAATATTGACAAATTAAATAGTGTAAATTGCGCATCCGCAAATAATGAGAATTTAAACGACGACTTCATGGCGCCAACCGCATATTCGTACCAAGTCTGCAAAACAGGCAATATCATAAATTCTAAATGAGTTTTTTTTTTATAAATTTAAACATCTACTGTATATGTAGACTAAGTTATATTAAAATTACAAACCAATATATATTTCGAAACATCACACGACATTACCATTATAGGACCATACTTGTTCTCACGTAATAACAATAAACTCGTTTCCTTGTTAAAACGCGCACGTAATCCTAATTTTATCTTACAAAGGGTGGTAAATTTCTTCCTCGGTGATACCGTTTACAGAATACATTTTCAAAGAGTTTCATACCTTACTTATGTATAATAAGAAAATGCTAATTTTAAAGGTTGTAAGCCTCTCCCTTTTGGATTATTTTATTTATTATTTTGAGCTATGATAAAGAATATAATCAGAAAAAGGTGTAAAAGTCGCTTCCAAAAAGGAATAACAATGCACAATAAAGAACTGTCACTACTACACTCCTACACCTTTATGGGATTAGTAAAATTTATTTCGTGGCGTCTACCCTCATTTATATCCCTTATTTATTATTTACTTACCTCTTCTTTCACCTTTGCGTATACCGCTGTAGAATGCCGAAAGATATTCGGACAGGAAGTTGTACGGCGAAAATATGGTTTCAAAGTTGTACTACGGTCACGTGAGATATTATTGTGTATTTGAATATTCTTCTGAAGATTGGCACTCGGTATTGAGCTAGTTTGTCGTAGATTCAAGCATGATATCAACTTCATTGGTGGGCTATGAGCTTCTATACAATGTTTGGAGTCTTTGAAAACATCATTTTCAAGCTTCAAAATATTTGTACAATTAGGCAGATTTTTTACATTATCTTCAAAAATTAGTGAAGAACCGTTATTATTTAATCTACGGGCAATCTCATTTGATAACTGCTTATTATACTCGGCATTAATAGATTCTATATTCAACTCTTCGACTTCAATTGTAGTCTCAGTAATGTCACCTATGAGTGCGTTAATTTGGGACTCTATAATGACTGCTGTTTTCTTGGGTCCATTTGATGTCAAAGATGGCATGTTTCCATGAGAAGACGATTTCATATCGTCTCTAAATCGTTGTGACAAATGCGGATTCAGACTTCTGACTTTATACTCGTGGTCTAAATTTTGAGATCTCCAGAGCATCTCGCTATATAAACGTTTCATGTAATTGGTATCATGGATTTCTTTTTTCCCACTTGCATTACTTTTAGTCAAAATGATTTCATTTAACGTATCCTTCGTTGGATTTTCTTTATGGTTTATAATGGAAATGGGAGATATGGGTAAACTTTGTGAACGAGTTTCCTTTTCTAGTCTTTTTTCTCCACTTAACCAGTCAGGAGCACGCATTAACGCACCACAGATGCAAGTGTTCAGCATAGTGCCGGCGAGAATTAATGTGGCTATTCTCCAACCGTAGCTATCAATAAGCCATTGGGTCAGAGGTGCGTATAGTAATGTGCCGATTCCCGTGCCAGATGCAGCAATGCCAGTAGCGAATGTTCGTTTCTTATCAAACCAAATAGCGATTGATACAATTGCTGTTACATATCCTATTCCCAGTCCCAAACCAGATATGATACCAAAGGTCAACATCAACATTTCAACAGAGTTACAAAGTGAGGAGAGACCAAATCCGACGGCTGATAGAAAACCTCCAAATATGGTCATTTTACGACAGCCATATTTATCAACCAGATTCGACCAAATCGGTCCCATTAATAGTGGCACAGAATAAAATAATGAACTAATCCACGCCGTCTTTGAAGCAGATTCTCCAAAGTAATTTAACAATTCGGAATTAATCAGACCAAATGAGAACCCTAAACCATCAGCGATTAGTGAAACAATGAGTGAGGCTACTACAATGATCCAGCCGTAACCACCATCAGGTACCGCTGGCGTCTTCTTATCTGTCAAGCTCGAACCAATCGAGTCGGCCGATTCATTAGAGATAAGACGATTCGACGTTCTCGTGGCATTACGTCTATCAAACATTGTGAGTGTTTCTTTACTAATGGTAGTGGTCAGGCGGTCATTGCCATCGTTCACCCTTATTGGACAGCAATTCAGCAGACGCTCGTTGATAACATGGTCGCAGCTTGTAGAATGTCTGAGAAACTCAACCTCAATATAATCCTGTTGGCTATATGATGTATTACATCTCATTTCAGTTGATGAGGGTATTATCTGACCTATTGTAGTATTTGGGTTGTTTGCGTCTACGATTGGATGTTTCAAAACCATGCTGTTTTCTTACTGATTTTACAATTAGTTGCGAGTCGGCAGTTTAAAGTGACACTGAGATTAAACTTGCTTGTAGGTTTTGTTGAATCCTGTTTACGTTCAATTAAATTGTCACAGGTAGATTCCTCTTGTATTTAGCAATGTAACATAATTAATTTGATTAATTTATTATTTCACTCTACATTTATATTACAGTTCTCAGCACAATCATTTGTAAACATGTACACGCGGTAACGGAACGTCTGAATCGCTCTGATTACTTTCGAATCTAAAACTAATGGCGCACTACGTCTGACGGAATTGGCGGACTTATTGCGACTGCAGCGCTGTAGGTGATAACACAGCTCGGGAAGTCTAATCGTAACTGTGCGCGTCCACAAAAGACGCTGCGCTGAACTGAGAGTGGAGCACTCTGTCGGAACAGAATTTCTACACACCCATATGTAAGTATTTGGTATGTAAGTACAAGTAAGTGATAGTTCGACACAAAGGGAAGACAAGTGCGTGTATTGGACTGATTGAGCTTTTGTTTAATTTAAAAGCCACAAGTATATAAAACATAATTGATATACCTAATACGAGATTACTCTGAATTGTAATGTAGATAGAAAATTTCAATTGAGGTCGAACCAACAATGATCCGAGCCCAAGAAGCTTTTAATTTGAAAAAATGCCAATACGATTATCAATAATGAAAGTACTGATGTTCTCATAACACATTTCTTCTGAGAGAATGCGAAAGTTTGATAAGATAAGAAACTGATTAAAAATATTTTAAACACTTTTGCGAAACTAGAGATTCTGATTTATGCCAATCGCGATTTGGTAATTATTACAAAATCTTGCTGATATATTATAGTATTTTAAGAATGTTTTAAGGTATTTAGCATGCGTGGTGCAGTCAGTGTCAGAAAGTGCTTATTACGATGGGTCTGCATGCTTAAATAGTCAAGGCTAAATTATTTTATTTTATTTTATTAATATTAATTTCTTTGATGTAATACTGTCTCTTATACACATCTAGATGTGTATAAGAGACAGGTGTCAGAAAGTGCTTATTACGATGGGTCTGCATGCTTAAATAGTCAAGGCTAAATTATTTTATTTTATTTTATTAATATTAATTTCTTTGATGTAATATCTGTAGAGACTTCGCAGGACACCTTCCTCACTTTCCCGTAGTACAGAACTAACCGAAACACCGAACGAGTATTGAAAAAAATGGAGCTTGAATCAATTAGTCTGGGCTAGTTTAATTTACTGTTAGGTTCATATACAATTGGCATATATGTATTTACATATGTTAGTATGCTTGTATGGATACCAATACATAACTGAGTGGAAACTTGTTGGTATACTGTGTTCAACTAAGGGAGGCTTAAGTATTTTGTCTTCTTAGTAGCAATGTAGGTAAGATTCATGGAATATTTATTTTTGTATAAGTGCGAATCCTAATGCGAGGAACTAGTTGCTGCCGAGTGGCTGATCGAAACCGAAAAAAAGTAGTTTTCTTAATAATTTTTCTCTTACCTTTCTATACGAAAAACCGGGAATTGGCGACCTCTAGATACGCTGAACGAAAACTTTTCGGAAATAAGGCCTATGAAAATAGTTAGTTAACTGAATACTTGAAGTCCATTAAGGATTTGTTATTGTTTACTTTAAATTCAAAAATTTAAAAATTGTAATATAATTTATTTGTATTGCGTAATTTTATATTTATTAAAACTTTACTGTTTTACAGCACAATGAGCATAAACGTCTGCACGTCCTTATAAATGAGTATTTGAGTGGTTTATACAATATTTTGTCGCTGTTTGTGTAAATGTGCATGTGTGTGAATATCTCTTTCCCTCTATTTTAAGGTGCTAAGTCTATGTCAGTTTACTCCCCTCCATCTTTCTCCCAATACTTCAGCCGGATGTATACTTTAATTCAAGATTACATGTCCAATTGATTTTTATGTAAAACTGTAAGGGTTTTTTGTTAAAAACACATAGTGCGTAATTAAAGACATTTGTGAATCTAAGAATACTATCAGTGTAACCGAAAAACGTAAAAATATTTGGCAAGTATAAGTCAACAATATTTAGATAAATGTTTATATAATGGCATAAAAGTATCTTTTTTTCCTTTTGTGCGCTAACTTAAGTATTAGATGGCTGAGTCTTTAACTGTTTTCTGTTTTCATCACAATATTTTTATATCGGTTTGTACAAAAGGCAAATAAAGGCGAAGGCGATAAATTGCTTTGTTACATGGAACATCTTCGCTTTATATATGTACATAGATGTTAAGACAAACTACATACGTAAAAGCTAAAAATATAATTTATAGCCAATGAACTCGATTATTTAAAGTAAAAAACAATGGGTTGATTAATTAATTCTTCTGAAAGCAGTTTGGTAATATATATCAATAATTGATTTGTGTAAAGTTTGATTGGTTTTATCCCCACAGACATTCATACATACTTACTGTGCACTCGTGTGCTATGAAAAGCTGATCGGGTGAGCGGTATATAGTACTCTTACATACTCTCGCAACAAGTTGCAGCAGAATAAAAACTAACTAATCGAAATTTACATATAATTGTATTATCCATCATATATATAAATTATCCAGATGACGAGACGAGTTGAAATCCGTCTGTCTGTCCATTCGTTATAACCTTTCGAGACCACAGACCTAATCTATCTGTGAGGTAGCTTAATGCAATTCAGACAGCATCTTTTTGTTGTAATTATATGATGTGACATAAAAAAGCCTTCATATTCTACATACATACAAATTTCGTTGTTCTAGCAGACTTTATGCAGAATATGTCTTAAAATTGCATAGAAACATGTCCTCGAGTTCATTTAATAGAGATATTTTAAAGAGAAGAGTTCATTTAAAGAGAATAGAATCTTGATCGAAATGAATATTATGAACAGACTGTGCCAAAACTACGTTCACTTCAACCAGAGCACACTGTATATGTATGTATATTTTATGTGTTTATCTAAAGTACTTTAGAATGTGGATTTGATTTTTGTATATTATATATGTGTATCATTAGTAATATCCACAATATTTTATATATAGTAAATAGTTCTTGAGCGAAATTAATGTTTTTGGATTTTTTGTTATTTGGTTTTTATATCAATATTTTTAAGCAATTCTTCTCTCTTGAATAAATGGACTCACTTAAAAAAAAGTAAAGTTGCGTTGTTGCGTTGACTAGATTCAAATACGATTAATTTTGCGCATTATTTGATTCACGGCTTATTCTTTTATTTCCTGCATATTTATTATGCATTCTGTGTGTAGTAATGATTTCGGTGTGTACAAACACAAAATGAAAACACAGAACGCACAAATTATTGTAAAGGACCAAATAAATGCAATTCATACTTACATTAAATATGTTCGAAATCTATATATTGTATTATTTTTAGAATTTTCTGTTCGTTGCAAAAACCTTCCAACTGGCAGATTGAAAATTAAGAAAATGAAAACCTTTGCCACCTATCTGTCAATTTATTTACAAATCAATCATCAATTAAGTTTTTATTCTTCGTTTTATCAATTTACAGAACACAAATTGGTCTGTTGTACTGGTCTTTGAATTATTTATGTAGGTGTGGTAAAAAAACGTTAAATTGTTGGGTGTGAATTTGTTGATATCACAAAGATACGAAGTAGCTTGGATATCGTGTTATTTTTATAATAATAAATGTGCATTATCTAAGAGTGTATACATGTTCGTTTGCAAATTAAAATTGTTAATCGTCAAGTATGTGAGAACTATTTGTAAGCTTGGTTCAGATTAAATTTAATAAATACATATATACAATACATAAAAATATTATAATGTATGGTATACAGTTGTAAAAAATATGTACATATGTACAGGCATATGTTGTACTTGTAACATAGAAGACTTTGTTGCTATGAACTTTTTATGAAATTTCATGCATCCCCACTCTCTATCAGGGATTCGTAATTTAATGTATTAAATTAGTTCTCTTAGTGTCGGAGACATCACTGTCGCTGCCTTTTTCTCGCTTCTCACAAAATTCTATCAAATAGGAGGCCACACCAGATAAGGCAACAAATACACCGGCAAAGTAGAATGCGTTATCCCATCTGTGAAAAGATTAAATTAATATTTAGTTTAGTTAAGTTACATAAATAATTGAGTGCGTTTAAAAGTACCTAGAAGAGAAGTTTTTACTGCCTATCGACCATCTAAGTGTAATCGACAGAGAAATCACAAATATATACATAAATAAACCTATGCGCATTTCTAATGTTTTTGGAATTTTGGTATAAATTTGTGTATTTGCATACATTTAGGCTCACAACATTTCTATGAAACCAGCAAAATTTTACTTAAACACATTGACGTCAAAGGCGAATCAGAAGTGTGTAGTTATCTATAATGGAAACCGGACATATTGGCGGTTGAAAAAGTCTTTTCGTATTTCGTCAATAAATGTCGTTGCAGTCGTATATCTTCAGTGCTACCAATCACATTGTGTCATACCATATAGTGTTTGAAAAGTGAATTTTAAGCTTCATTTAACCAAAAATTAAATTCGAGGAAGTTGAAAAATAGTTACAGCTGTTCAAAAGTGAGTGAAGATAATGAAGAAAGTCGCTATATTTTGAAGTTTTTGTATAAAAAATGGAAGAATGCCACGCAAGTCACCAATGAAATCTGTGAAGTTTACGAAGTCGATGCTATATCAGTTCGTGTGGCTCACATCGCTAAGGATGTTAACGTTCATCATTATACGGTTTTGACATCTGCGATTCTTTGCTGAAACGAAATGAAATCGAACCATTTCTGAAGCGAATGGTAACAGGAAACGAAAAGTTGATCAAATACGACAATAATGCGTGAAAAGATTATGGTCAATGCGTGACGGAGCTCAACAAATGGTCGCAAAGCCAGGATTGACGCCTCTAAAGGTTATGCTGAGTATTTGATGCGATTGGAAAGGATATGAACTGCTCCGGCCTGGTCGAACGATTGATTTTACATTTTACCTGATGAGATTGAAGCAAGAAATCGAAAAAAAGGTCAGAAGTGATCAACAGAAAGGGAGCGCTTAGCTAGGAAGTTTTGTTGCATCCACCATATAGCCCTGACTTTGCACCATCGGACTACCGTTTGTTTCGGTCAATGCAGAACTCCCTTAATGGAGTTGTAGTTTTTCGAAGCGACCAAAATTCTACATATTTGGCTCATTGAAGTTCATTATAAATATAAAAAAAAATTAAGGGTGATTAGAAATACGAAACGACTTTTCGACTACCCAATATCAATAATCCATTATTCAATATCGGTTAGATTTCACAATAGTAGATATCTATGATTCAGCGTAAGATATTATTTCTCTGGGATTGCGGTTTGGTCAAGGTTGCACTTACCTTAGCGTAATTTCATAAATAGCGCCTGCAATTGGGGGCCCTGCAATCATGCCAACACCTTGTACTAAGAGCACCAGTCCATAGGCACACGTAAAATCATCTAAATCCACAATACTGACCAAAATGCTAGGTGTAAATGAAAATGAGCTAGCGAAAGTGAACCCAAAGATGATGCACACCAACAGCAGTCCAATATAACTGCTTACAAGAACCGGCATTAGAAGCACAGATATGCCACAAACTGAAAGTAAAACAAAAGTAAAAACTCATAAGTATGCGAGTATATATGTATATATATATATATACTTGTATATTTATTTATAAACTAATCCTACAATCCTTATGCTCCCACATTTAAGAGCTTTTTATCTTGTGTGTAGTCGTCATTGAGAATTTCTATGCGATCCTGTTGTGTTACAAACTTAGTCTACTCCACAGGCATTCATTTACAAATTTCATCTTGTTGTTGTTATAGTTTGATTCACATATTTTATAAATGTTATACGTAATACTTTAATTATTAGAATATAAAATCATTTGCCTATTTCTGCATTTCGTACTTACCCACCATACACGCCGAATAGCAGACATTCACATTCATCCAGGAGCGATCGCCTACATAACCCAGACCGATCATGCCGATGGTTTGAGCGATTCCAATGGCCGATATCATTTGTGCGCTGTCCGTCGTTTCATAGCCATGCAGCTTCATATGCTCCGGTAGATAAAGGTAGGGGATAATGAACCTGTGTTAAAAAGAGAAAAAGCAAACTTTCAATCTTTGCTATATATTCGCCAATCATACGAGTATAACATATAGAACAAGCTTTGGTATATAAGGTGCTCAAACAAATATATTATACAACTCTGACGGTGCAGCTCTGCATTAACATGTCTTCTGACGCATATGCAATTGTGAGGTTTTTTCTTTGGTGAAGAAATTTTTCTTTCCGCATAACTCGTATCAGAATTTCTTACTTCGATTGAGGAGATGATAGGTGACGGAGCTCAATCATACCGCATTTTCAAATTTCATGATCATATTGAAATATATTGTAATGACATGCTGGGTTGGTTTTGGATAAAGCATTTATTGTAACCAATCGATTCTTGCAAATACCTACCAGATACGTTTTTTTATATGAATGTGAACTTACTTACCAAATGAATAGAAACAAGGTGGATAAATTGAATAGAGTAAATTTCATGTCCGCGAACAATGAAAAATCAAATACTGTCTTCATTGTGTCGATCATACTCTCGTACCAGGTCTGAAAATATATAATTCTATCAATTCTTCACTTTATTGTTATTTAAAATCAAGAGCATATTGAAATAGTTTCAGACGTAGTGCAGACAATAGAGAAATGAGAGCAAGGATCAAAATAGGGACAAACAGTTTTTACGATTGCTCTTGGGTTGACGTTTTAGTACTCTCCACGTTATATTATATTGGAGAAAAAAGTAAATGCTAACTAAAGTCTCACAATAAGATAGCTATTGGAGTTTTTATGCTTATTTCTACCCTTCGGCTGAGAAAATACTAGGGTGTATTTTCCAGGAGCACAGTGCCGGCTTTTGCCATTGCCATTGACACTGTAATTTGAAAATTTTACAAGGTCTTGACGGGCTAATTGAAGATGATTGAGATAGGGAAAAAGCGCTATTCAAACGGTGAGAAAGTTTCTATTGATAAAGACAACCACATTTGTAGAACATATAAAACTTACGTCTTCTTCTTCTTTCGCGATTGTTGTCATTGAGTTCCGGTATATGTTCGGGCACGACGATGCGCGCAGTCGGTAGCGATGTGTATTTAACATGGCGCCACGATAATGTATGGAGTTGCGGTGTATACGCATGTTCTTGAGGAAGTTGGAATTCCGTAAGGACGTATTATATCGCAAGCTTGGCCGAACCGACGGTTTTTTTGACTTGGAAAGCCGACGCATGCCGCTAATGCTATCGGTGCGTGCACGTTTCGTTGGCTTAGTGCCGGCATCATTTTCCGGTATTCCAATTATTGCCGCATCTTTGTGTGGTTTTCTTAAATTACCATTTACAAGTTCTGTATTACTCTTTTTAATTGACATATAATAAGTCTCATCGCTCAATATATCGACAGAATTGTGCCTCAAGCCGTTAGGTTTAAGGTCCACAAAAGATGTAGTTGCATTTTTTGCACTGAAAAAATTTTCATTCAAGGAGTAACGTGAGTTGGCCATATTGCCATCAATGGGGGAGCTACGTTGGAACTCGCGTGGTTGTGCTATAGAGTTTACACCATCTATAGTCTGTTGCGAAGAAAACGACGTACTCGATGGTGTAGCGCGACCAATTTTTTCAGAGGGCGAGAGTGTTTCTATCGAAGCCAAGAAACTCTTTCTCGCATCTTCAGCAGCTGTTTCAGCAATACCGCCCATCATTGTGTCATCGGGGGATCCAATAATGGCTGCTGTTGGATTGGGCCCAGTTGAAGACATAGATAACAGATTTTCTCGTGAAGGTGCTTCCATTCCTTCTTTATTTCTCAGTGAACGCCTACTGAGGCTCTTGATTTCGTAAACGCATTCCAAATCTTGAGAAGCTAAAAACGTCGGTAAGAAGATTTCGCTTCGATAGCGTTTCATAACGAACTCGTGTGGATCATTAATTTGTTGATTAGCCTCGGTGTTATTTTTTGTTACCAGCGTGTCAAGCACGGCCTCCTTTGTTATCCCAGTATCTAAGAGTTTTTTAATTTCTTCGAGACAAACGCTTGAATTCGAAAATGTGGTCATACTTTGTGAACGGCTTTCGAGACGATTTTCTTCTATTAACCAATCCGGATCACGCATCAACGCGCCGCAAACGCAAGTATTCAGCATAGTGCCCGCGAGAATGAGTGTGGCTCCGCGCCATCCATAACTGTCAATTAGCCATTGGGTTAGAGGTGCATACAAGAAAGTGCCGATTCCAGTTCCAGAAGCACCAATACCAGTAGCGAAAGTTCGTTTTTTATCAAACCAAAAAGCGATTGATACAACTGCTGTTACGTAACCAATACCAAGCCCCAGACCAGAAATGATACCAAAGGTCAACATCAACATTTCCACCGAGTTACAAAGTGAAGAGAGTCCAAATCCGATTGCAGATAGCAAACCTCCAAATATGGTCATTTTACGACAGCCATAATTATCAACCAGATTCGACCAGATCGGACCCATTAATAGTGGTACCGAAAAGAATAATGAACTAATCCAAGCCGTTTTCGAGGGTGACTCTCCAAAGTAATGCAACAGCTCAGAATTGATAAGTCCAAATGAGAAAGACAAGCCATCAGCAATTAGCGAAACAACGAGTGAGGCTAAAACTACGACCCAACCGTAACCGCCATCTGGTATCTCTGGCTTTTTTTTATCTGTTGAACTCGAATCAATCGAATCGCCCGATTCGTTTGATATAAGACGTTTACGTTTTTTAACATCACTCTCCTCCATCACCAAAAAGGTGGTTGTTGTTGTCGTGGTTAGACCAACATTATCGTCATTCACTGTGATGAGGCAATGTTTTAGAAGACGTTCATTGGCACCGTAGTCACCGTCATCCTCACGTAAATTACTTGCCGATAGGTCACAAAACTTTACCTCGGGAAAGAAATCATGTTTAATGGATTTGTTTAGTGGTGTTGTTGTGGGTGTAGGCGTAGGAGTTATTGATGCCACTATTGATTGTACGTCTGTCGGAGTGGATAGGGTCTGATAGACTACATTATCCGTTTTACTTTTAACATTCGTTTGATTCGCAACCATTTTTAGGTTTTATGAATTATTTTGAACAGGATAAAAGATGGATTTTCGGGCTTTATTTTACTGTGTGAAGAATGTTATAAAAACGTACGCGAGTGCCTTATGTGATAACAGACGATGGCTGTTACTATTTTTTCACTAATATTTTCCAATTAAGTTTTTTTTGTGTACGTCGGATTTCGTCTTGAACACAGTGGTTTTCAGCAATTTTTGTTATTGTACTTGGTTTTATAATTGCCTATATTTTTGTATTTCCTTTAATACTTAAATTTTATCTTGTTCTCCGATAAGGCTAGATTCTAACCGGTTCGCTGTTCTGGAGTTTCAAGTCACGACAAACAACTAGCTATTTAAAGTTCTTTTTATAACGGTATGTTGGTGAGAGTTTTAACTCCGGTTTAAATGTCACGCCACGAAACTCACTGTAACAGCGGCTGTGGCGAAAAATATAGCGTTCACGTGCGTGCTTGCACGGTATGCTCGACTTTACACTCAAAGCAGAATACCAACTGTGCACTTCAATGAGTTAAATTTTTGGAGCCCAAGCCGCGAGTTCCTGCAAATAAGCCATAAAACTCATTATATCTTTATTACAGTTCTTTGATTTGCCAAAGAGGGGTGAGATCGAATTTAATATATAACGACATACGTACATACCCTGTTTTCTACAACTTATGTATAAAATGCTTATGAATAATTACATTTATTCTCTATCAATGTTAAAAATAATATATTCGATTAGGTTAGGTTGAGTCAACGACTGATCTCTGAAATAGCTTCAAACAAGTTCTTTGAAATAGTAATGGAATTTCTGAATGATGTATGAACAAAGTGACATGAAATCATAAATCTGCTTGGCCGAATTATTTTTATTTCAACTAGTTCATTTGAATGGTGAGTCGTCCAAAATGTTTTAACCTTAACCTCGTAAAAGAAATATAGCGAAGAGAGAAGTGTTGGGGGGGTAGTTCGTTAAGAATCAAGTAACCATAAACTTGTATGTTGTTGCCAAAGAGTCTATTTATATAAAAATTACGTGTCACTTTGTTTGTCTGGGATTCGGCAACAAGGGCTTCATTAGACAAACGATAAACTTATCGGTGGTACTGCCTTACCACTGCCTTACTACTGACTGTGATTTTCGACTGGACTTGGCGGAAATAGCGTTTGGTCATAAAGGAGATCATCGGACCTATTCTTGAAGCAACCATTTTGAATGGGAAATGTAATTAAAAATGTGATCCTATTGTAGCGTATTTTAGTCACATATTGAGAATCCTTTAGAAGCTTCAGCTTCACATTTGTTTAACTTTCGCCATGCATGTATGTATACATAAATAAATCTCAAAGAAATCTGTTTTCGGTTGAATACGGTGCACTAGTGATCTCCATCTTCTCTGCCCTTTTCTAAATATAGTTGGAATTACTCTTCTCATTGTTCTCTCAACAGACACAACTTTGGGACTGATACTACGGTGAAAAATAGCTCACATAATTCCAATAGATGTTTTATGCGTTTGGAGAAGCTTACTACTTTTTATTTTCCTAATGCTAAGAGAGTCATTATCACTGATTTCGTTTATTATTTTATAGAGCATGAAACATTTTCGTTTATAATTAGTTATCTGGTACATACAAATATGCAACTTTATTGCTGAACATAAAATCGTTTGTTGTGCTGACATTTCAAAAATTTTGATATTTTTTATAATAAACTTTAACACCTCAGTAGTTTCTTTTTAATTAAGCAAGCGATTAACAGAGAAAATAACAAACTTATCATGATACCTTTGAAAGACTGCTTGGGTGAAGGCAACAACTAATTTTCGCAAACCTAACAAATAATAGATAAAAAACAATACCAAAATAAATACAATCAAGACAAGAATCGCTTGAGTTCCCTTTACTCGACCCCCTAAATATTGCGGAATCGTAGAAATTCAAAATAAGCATTAAAATAAACTGTCAAGACGAAAGAAAACAAGAGGATGGCAGATGGCTGGGAGTCGGAATGTGTACACAAATGAATTTAAATAGACCCGGCAGGAAAAAGTGGAAAACTCTCTTTAAAAAATATATATTTTATTGGACCGACCAGGGTTTTTTTTTGAAGCGCGGCCGAAGGTCCGCCCACGCAAAAAGGAGTTCAACGTGAGAAACATCTGATACAATACAACCGGGGTGTGTTTGTTCGATCAGGGCTATTAATTTGAAGCGCCACCGGAGGTCGGCTCTCAACATCTGATCACATTTGACCGTTTGTAGATCTTTCGTTATTGTTAGGTAAATAAATTTTAACAATAAGTTAAATATTGAATTAAAACTGTTTTTTGACTATATAATGTAAAATAAATGTGTACAAACGAATTCATGAAGTGTTAGTGGATATAAAAATGCAAAATATAAGTGCCAAATTAATTTTATATCGAGAAAATACGTACTTCAAATAGTGGTAATTTTCAACTCTAAACGCGAATACTACAAGCTTCCTGCGGCTATAACTATATGTATTCTTGATCTGGAGAATCTCCTCTATCCGATCATACCCATTTTATTCACGAAATCCTGGGACGGTATACTAAATTCTTCAATTATGTTACTCAATGAAGAACACTGCTTGACTTTTTAAGGAACTATCTTCTTAAATATATACACAACTTTATAGTCGTTATTTTACAAAGAAAGTCAGATTTTAAACTGGCTTAAGTGACAAATTTTTATATAATTCAAAAGAGTGACACTAAATCAATTGATGATTGATCGCTAGTGGGTGATATATATATATATATCTATATATATATACAGTTAATGAAAGGACTAACAAAAAATAAATTTTTTGAAAACGTACATTAATGTCTAATGATTCTAATTTACTTAGTTTGTTTTAATAAAAATTAATTTCCAAACAATACAAGGCAAGTTGGGTCCATAAATTGAATAAAATGTTTAAATAATATTTCTTGTACTGTGTAAATGAGAAATTTTTAGATAGGCTCTTTACAAAAAGTTGGCTAGAAGATCGAACTTAGTGTGACACGCATTCACTAAAAGTATTTCCCTGAGGGATGATATACACTGCATTTTTGTGAATTAACGTCAAACTGACTGTCCCTCTCCCCAAGGTTGGTAAATTTAAAGACGTTGATAAATATGAATATAGCCAAAATATAAATTTTGTAGTTAAATCAAGAGAGAAGGCGTTGACCACCTTCAAATAGAAGAACGACGAAAGAGTTATACTCAATGGTGGGATGCCTTTTACCCACTTTTTCGTTTAAAGGCATAAAATCATACGGCTTGGTTGGTACCAAATAGGCATTACGTTCATGCCCTTGTCATACCCTTCCTTATGTCATCCACTATTGTTTTGGGCAATTTTATTACGCAAATTGTACGAGCCGAATGACGTTTGAAGACTTTCACAAATGCACGGTGTATTTCATTCTAAATATTTCTGACGATAAAAATAGAATTTTTGTTTGGCAGTCATTCATACAGTCCACTACTTGCCTTACGTACATTTACAATTTTATAAGCGCAAATTCATATTTCTATAAAATACTAACGGAATAATGTTGTCTGAAATTTCTTGACGATTTTCGTTATCCAATAAAGACATTTTAAAGATATACAATTATTTCTCAATCGAAACTTTGTTTGAAACTTAAAGAGAAAACGTTTCTAAGGTAAGTCCAATACTATAAATAGGCAGACTTACCTCAAGAACTTATTTTTTTCGGGTGACTCTGCGGCCGGGTTGTGTGTTTGCTTTTGTATTTTGTTATATATTAGTTTGTGAGAGTTGACAGCCGAAATAGTTTTACTACGTGAATGATCACCAATGTTTAAGTTGTTACTCGCACTCGCACTCACACTTTCACTTCCAAATTTACTATTATTAGTTTTATTAATATTACTACGTTTACAACAATTAATAATTTTATTACAATCACAGTATATTGGTAAATTAGCACTAATAATTTGTATT
This sequence comes from Bactrocera latifrons, assembly GCF_001853355.1. Taxonomy (NCBI): domain Eukaryota; kingdom Metazoa; phylum Arthropoda; class Insecta; order Diptera; family Tephritidae; genus Bactrocera; species Bactrocera latifrons. The sequence goes on from NW_017537123.1 coordinate 537,450, forward strand.
ATTATTGCGGAGGTACCTCCGATAACTTCGCCATAAGCGCATAAATCTTCAGTTATTTTCAATTCACTAACACTATCGAACTGGTGTTTATTGATCAAAATGTCTTGATTTTCACTGGCGTTTCTTAAACGCGGATCACGTGGTGTGTAGTGTAGAAATACTTTATTCGATTTACTGCCGTTATTGTAAGTACGATGATTGTTCGACGAGAAGGAGTTATTATTAAAAAGCCGTAATTGTACAAAGGCGGCCACCGTGATGTTGTTTTGGTTATTTACTGATGGTATTAATGAATCTAGGGGGGCTTCAGGGATAGCTTCACTGATGCGTGGTGCTGGATTGGTTAACGCTACTGTGGTTGTCTCAATTATAGATTTTATTATATTATTGCTGTTGCTGCTATTGTTGTTATTATTATTGCTTTCTAACACTGTTCTAATAGCTTTTAATATTTTTGATAATATTACAGTTAATTCTGTTCCACTGTCAGTTGCTACTGTTGCTGTTGTTGTTGTTGGCTTATAAAGTGATTTTATGCGAAAGTCATTCATCAAGAATACTAACTTCGATTTAATCGCGTTGTGGAGGAAATGTTGGACGCGTAAATTAATAAGCGATGCAATGAAAATAAATACAATGTCGATGAATAACGAAGAAACCGTCGATGGCGACAACGATGTGGATACTAAAAATGCGATGGGCACACACTCGACTATTAATTGGCTAGAATATTGCTTTGGGTTAAAGGCTACAGTTGTTTCTGGTACACTGCTGATACAACTGTTTTTGTTGTTCTTTTTGTTTCTGCTGCTGCTGCTGGGCGCTAAGGCGGCTGCGAATGTTGTTTCTGCTGACAATTGGTGTCTGACGAGCTTCGCTTTGAATTTGGTTGCACTATTGCAGTGCGGCGTCGTCCGCTCCAACAACGTCTTTGGCAGAATCACAAGCACCGATAGAATCCACATGCGGCAGGTAGATTTCCCTAGGTTGAGCGTATTGACCAATTAAAAATATATACTCGTAAAGTTCACCGAAAATGGCTCAAAGTATTTTACATTAAATTTTTTTGCATAATTTCATTTTTTTTTTTATAACTTTTGTATGATTATTTTTTCATTATTTTGCTTTAGAAAAAAAAACCGAGAACAAAATAAAAAACAAAATAAAACGAATTCAAATGTTTTCTTCGCGACTGTCTCGCAGCAGTGTTGTTTATCTAATAAGTGTGTAAGATTTATTTTTATTTTTATTTGTATTGACTTTTGCAATTCAACTGCGTCTTTTTCACTACGTTGCTTTTGTTATTATTATTTTTTTTTTTTGTTACCACATCTATTTGGCGTGTGTCAAATACACCGGCAATCTTGCTGCGTCGGGTTCATTGTTGAAAATCGGATTTATTCTACAAAGAAGCAAAATAAATTGCAAAAGTATATTTGACGAGCTCGTTGGAATTGACTAATATGCGCCGATAAGCTGGTGGCTGATGCTTTGCACTGCAATTCTTTGGTGATCAACTGTAAAGAACGGTAAAATCAAATATAGGTAACAGATTTTTCATTTGTTTTTAATTATTGATTTTAAATGGATGTATGTATGTAAGTGCGTATATTGCTTTGGCATTCTTCGATTATATAGTAGAATACTTGAAACATTACCTAAATATGTACATACATATGCATGTTTGCAATAAAATTATTGACAACGCCTATTGAATATTAAATTTATATATAAGCGTACTATTATGAAAGGAATGGTTTAATAAAATGGGTGAAACGGTATTTCTGTTAAAGCAGTATGTTCACACTGATACATATACATATATGTACATACATATATGTATGTATATAGACGTTGCTTTGATATTGGTGTAATTTTTTCATTTCCGGAAGCTTTTTTTATATTATGGGTTTGAGACACCACAAGCCAGATAGCGTAAACACAAGTCCATTGATTTGGTGTGATCATCATGAAGAAAAACTGAAACTAAAAGCTGTGCACATTTTTTGAAACATTTTAAGAAATTTGGTCCGCTTATCAGAGATATTTTCATCGAGATATTACCAAAATAATGTCCATGTCCGGTCATTGGATTTTGTATGAAAATGTAATTAATTTTGTCCAGTTATAGCAACCGTCCAGTTATGAGGACTGTCCGAATCGGAGAAATTCACTGTATATCGATCAGAAATTTTGCACTCGTCTGCTTCTCACCAAGACGCTGCTCATATATCGAAACCGCCGATATCGGACCACTGTAGCATTTAGCTGGCATATGTATAAACCGAACGATCGGAACCAAAAGCTTGTGTGGAAGCTTTGTTTTTTGACGAGATATCTTTAAGAAATTCGGCATGGACCATGAAAAGACAATTATACATTCACAAAATTAATTGTTTAGATCCGCCTACTGTTGTACATAGCTTTCCCTATATACTGACCGATCAAAATCAAGACAAAGATCTTTTTATTCTCTTTTATGCTATAAAAAAAGCACCTGTGAATGATAAATTAGTTTCGGTGCAGCTGAAGTTAACATTTTTTCTTTTCTTCATAACAAAATTCTTCGACAACAATTTCTCAAAATTTTCGCTGTATGGCTGTTGAAGCAGTTACAAGTAAATGAATGTAAATACAAAATAAAAGCACCGTAAGCTGCTTTAGTTTTGCACAATACTGTGCACACAAATAACAACGTATGCCAATATTGCATTCTCGCCAATATCCATTCCACTATTTTCAAATACTCATCGAATTATAGTTCACAGCATACAATTAATAAACCGTTACCATACAAATTCGTAGACATGAATTACCCTTACTTCAAAAATAGCAGATTCCGCTTTTCATACTTAAAACATTAATTTTACCATTTTCATTTCACTAGAACCTTGAGCTTGTCTAGTTTTAACTAGATTTAAGTTTGCATTACTTGTTGTTAGGCTTTGAACAAGCAGACTCAATAAATAAAAAAAATTATTTGTTTATATCAGTATTAAAGCCATATCTCACAGCTTATCTCTGTAACCTCATTTATATGTATATAAAGTTGGTAGTTAAATATACAAAAAAAAAAAAGAGTGGTTTTATGAGTTGCATGTAAGAAAAAAATATATTAATTAATAAATTAATTTAATCTGTAACATCAGACATCAATTATATTTATCTTAGACGAAGACATGTCTTAAGAATTATATGTTTACATACATACATACATACATGTCGCTTTTGATTAAGTACAAATACCAAATTTCACATACACTAGCCCCTTAAACTCTGCAACACATCAACACCACGTGACTTGGTCTAAAAATAAAATTATTTTCTATCCTTTATCTTTACAACCGCGACTTTATGAAAAGATCATGACCATATATCATTCATGTTGTTACATTAAATTCGTTCCGATTCCGGTCCACTTATACCCATTCACTAACACGCAAGAAACCCGAATATGTTTTACTGCCCGAAGAGTTATTGTCTCACTCAACGCGCAGTTGCCTTACCGGCATTCTGCAATTAATCTGTTTCGTCATGTGTATTTCTTACTGTTAACCGCCGATAGTACTGCTTGATGGGCCTGCTCCATGCCGTGAGTAACCGTATAACAAGACTGAAATAATTCAGCGCGTTATTAGATCGGCTAAGCGCGGCAAAAAACTATTCTCCATAAAACCATAACAAAGGCCTATGCATATCTACTAGTGCGCGTTTGTGTGAGTGTGTAAAGATGATGATAAGCGTACACGTTCGAAAGATCGGCTGTTCGCAAAAGGGAAGCGAAGTCGACATGGCTAGAGTGCCCCTCCAGTGAAACAACAAACTAAACTCGGGCCTGTCAGAAATTTCATAGTTTGATATACACTTTTCGAATTAAAAATAAACTAGGCTAAAAAGGACTGTTTGTGCTGGTTGTAAATTGAATTTTCAAAGAGCAATTTTTGTTTGACTTTCGCGATCTAATTATTTCATCGTTTTAACGTTAATTAAAAAAAAAGTGTTTATTGAGGTGAGGCTTAATGTACATATGTACAACAAAATTCACCGATAAGGACAGTCATAACCGGAAAGCTCCCATAACTGAACAAAATTCATTATATTTTCATACTAAACCAATTCCTAAAAACGGATATGAATTCGTTACAATGCCCGGACGTGGATATTATTTTGGTAATATCTCGTTCAAATTATATCTGATAAGCGGATAAGATTTCAATTGCACAATTTATTGTTCCCGCTTTTTGTATTTTTTAGGAACCATACCCAAATTGATCATGGCAAACTAATTGATTTGCGCTGGCGCGTTAGGCTCGCTGAGGCTCAAGGGATGGTTCGCATTCTTTTTGTTAGTTTAGTGGAAATATAGTTCTGTATTGGAGCTTCGGACTCTAAGACGTCGTTTTAAACACAGTCCACTCCCCCATATGTGGACCCTCCTCTCTTAGCCGAAAAAAAAAACACTGTGACGTGGGTGTCCGATTATGAGGAATTTCACTGTACACTGAGTGCGTGAAAACGCTTTATAGTTTCAACGAAAAATCGTTGTAATTTGTGGGTTTTGGAATAATTTTGAAATATTATTCATTGTTGAGATTAGTCTATTGGCTGAAAGAGCAGCTCATTGAACTCGATCGCCGTTCAATTCTATTTGCTTAATTTCTCATGTGGAAGCGTGTGTGCCTATTTTTAAGTATTCATTTATTTGCTTATAGTTGTTGACACTAATTTAATAACTTTACTTATCGGCGAACGTCATTTTATGCGAACATATGAATATACATGTGTATGTATGTGGGTTAGTCGTTCGACTATTGTAAAACTTTTAGCGATGGTGATTTTGTTACTATTTCTATTTTCTCTGATTGTTTTGTATGTTCCACTGTGATTAGGGAGGTGATTGTTGTTTATGTATTTGACAAAGGGCCACGCGCCTCACTGTCTTATGCTCATAGTGCGAGAGTGATATTTGAGTGCTTTTGTGAAGATATCGACTTTCTTGGTTTGATTTTGCCGCATTCCGAAATTATTTCATACTGCTTAGGAAAATCGCTTGGTATAAGAGTGCAATTTGTAACAATTAAGGAAGGACTAAGATCGGATATAACCGAACATTTCATACTCAACTTCCTACTTGCAAGGATTAAAAGCCGTTGTAATACTTTCAGGTACATAAGGCTTGTTATTTATGTATAGGGGGGCTTATAACTCGTTTTAATTCATTAACAAATATACAACGTTACTAAGAAAAGTCACTTTCTCAATTTTATTAAGGTAAATCACATATTGGCTAATGTACTATAGGCGGTATAAAGTCACCTGGAAGTTCGAAAATCTTTTTATTAGGTTTTTGGGGGCTAAGGGAAGTATTGACTCGATGTAACCCATTTTTAACACACAGACATACAATATATCTTACTCAAAAGGTCAACAATAGGTACTGGGGTCCATATTTTCGGTACCTAGCGACTTGGACAGGTTTGGTTCGATTTGGACAATTTTTGGTCGTAAGGTGACACAAAAAGCGAATTGTTGCAAAGTCCTATCTTGTTATATTAATTGCTTCATGGTTTGTACTATACTATAATGGATAGTTAATGAATCAAATGAAATTTAAAATTGTGTTCAATGGGAAGTAGGCGAGGTTGCAGACCGGTTTTGCTCATTTTCATGCAGTAACATGAGAATTTCCGAAGAATGCCATGTAATGATTTTTGTTGAAATCGGTCAAGGAAGCCTCGAGATATGGGATTTAACCTAAAGGAGTGTGGTGCCATGCCTATTATCAAAATTTGATTAAGTCTTCTTTACAGCACTCTCCTACCATCTCGGGATTAAAATTTAATGCCTCTGTATATTTAGCTATTGATCTATCGCGCTTTTAGTAGTTTGTAACATTTTCACACAGTCGGCGGAAGTTCTTATAATATTTTCTAAGTGAATTTGGTTATTGTAGCTTTAGTGGTTTAGGAGATATGTACATTGAACCTATTTGAGGGCGGTGGCGCCCACTTTTTCAAATTTTTTTGCCCACAGGTAACCCTAATTACAGTTCGATATCTTAATTTAGTGTTTATATAGTTATGGCATTACCATATCTCAATTTTTACACAAGTTACAACTTGCACGGTCAGACGGACGGACAGACATCAGACAGTCTTGTCATCCTGACTATTTAATACATATTTATATATACAACTAGGTAATACAAACAACCGTTACGTCAACAAAACTATTATACTCAACAGCAAAAAGTTGCAAGAGTATAATTATATGGCGGTGTGCTAATAAAAAAAAAAATAACATTTTAAAGTTGCGTTATTTGAATTATGTCTCTATGCGATACCTTATCTTGAATTTATGGTATGCTCTAAAATTTTTTAGAGGCCGCTTCTTTTAAGAAACTCGAATTAGCTTTCGCACTATCGTTGTTATATCGGCCGATTCGTATTTGTTGTAATAAAAGTTATATTGCATACAGTAATTTGTGATACACATTCTTAAATAATAAATAGATGTACTTTAGATTTGATTAACATATCTGATGAGCTTGATGATGTTTGAGAAATCCCTTTCAAGTGTGTGTAATTGACTACAGTAGGTGCCAGTGGTATTCACACTTGTTGATATGCGATAATTTTCATTCCGATTGCGTAAAGCCATAAAACTAGTCATATTCAAATATTAATCGATTTATTCACAGATTATTGTTGTAGTTAGCTGTAATTAGGGTGGTATAACAATTACAATAGCATCAATGTGCTTAATTTAATTTGTATACGCATGCAAAAAAGTGCCCCTGCGAAAATTTGAGGACCAGGTGGTCTTGCATTTCGTGGATTGGAGTGAGTATTTTGTGTTAATTACTGTGAAAAATTGTGTAAATAAAATATTTATTTAGAGGTTTAGCCTTCTTCGTCTGTCCGTCCCTCCGCGGATATGGAACCACTTTAGCAGGTAGCTGACATTCAAGCAAACGGATTAAGTCAGTATAAGTTTCTTCATAAATTATTTTTTCTTATTAAGTATCTTAATTTGATTTGAACGTTGCTTATATCAAAAATAAAAAAGAGTGCTATAAGTAATGTTCCTTTGAAGGATATTACGATCTCGGTGTAGCCGAGTTAAAGGAATATTTTTCGAAGGATGACAAATTGAAAATAGAATCCCTTATAAAATATAAGAATTGTAAAATGTTATGGCAAAATAATGAAGATGTTAGAAATGGGAAAGATTACCACGCTTTGACGAATGAAGCCTCTAATCTCTCATTATTTTCTTCTTTATTCGAGATATTTTGTGCTACAGCGATATTGGTAAAAGAAATGTAGTTACTATAAATTTTTTATGACTTTTTTCTCAAAAATAACGACACATTTAACTGATGGCATCGAAATCGCATAATTTGTTTTTACAAATAACTTCCCAATTCAAATTGAAAAACATTTATGATCAAAAAAAAAAAAAAAGATTTGGTACAACCTTTTTAGTCTATTTATGCTCAGAATTTTAACTAATATACATATCTTAGTTTATTCAATGAACTTATGCTTTATACAAACATATATGCTAAATAAGAGACAATTGAAAACTTTAACCGCTCTCGTTAAAAATCGACTTTTTTAGTTATGAAACTATGCATGTAAATGAACGATACTCAAATATTCTCAAATGTGTGAATTTCATTGGAATACGCCACGTTAACAATACAATCATGTCTATACATTTGATCTTTGATGATGTTGACTTTCTAACACTCCAAATATAATCGCAAACGTTTATAAATTAACTTTTTATAGGTCAAGGCAACTAAATTCGGGAAATATATAAACGTAGCATATTTATGTGTTTGTATTTAACGAAGTGAGCTACCGATTGCTATTGGTCCAATCAAAAATTCTGCAATTTTTCAGTTTGAGACTAATATTGAAGTTTTGACTAAATAAACAGAATAATGTGCGGGACATGTCTCTCTGAATTTGTCGAAACAAAATCAATATCTTAACTAGTTATTTGTTCTTATGTATAATTTATTTCGAAACAGGTTCCAGCTACTGTACTGTTCCAACTTTTCCAAGTACCTAAACCGTGTGAGCACTTGGACAATGGTGAATTAAGTTTTATTGATAAGATATAGAAGACATACAGATAACTTATCGCAACGCTTCTCTTTACAAATATTTCGAAGGCTTTCGCAAGCAACCGCGCAGGCTTATGTGAGTCTACTCATCATTGTACAGGTACTACCTCAGCGCTACTGCGCTAATAAAAAGCCAACAAACCCACTCGCTCAAAATAAAGAGTAAACAGATGATTCTCTGTTTAAATTAAAGAATGTTAAAGAATAAATATAATACGTTTGTAGGTTGTTTTTTATACATGGGATTTGTTAACCCTAACAAATCTGGAATCTGGCAACTCACAACTTTATTATGCGCAAACTTTTAATGCAAGGTCGTCATGTGATCTATCGTGAGACTGAGACAACTATAGGCACTTAATATGACAACGTGACAGGTGATGAATTGTGGATTTATACGTATGAGACCGCTTTCGATCAGGTCGCACGAAGCATTTCAAAGCGAATGGTTGCTTCTTTGCTTTGGAACAGTAAATTCTGAGCGGTACACAACCATTTGATTGGCAGTTGTCTCTCCACTCTTCTATCTATACAAATTATTTAATTGTCTGATAAAGCAAGAATTTGATTGCACTATTTACGATTTCTATATTTCAGAGATCCTTTGTGGTTTCAATACGTATGTATGTACATTCATTTGATGTTCATATTTTGTGTAACGATGGTTAAAAGTAAGTGGATATTTTATTATCTCGAACACTATACGCGATAAGAGCCATGTGTGCACATACTTGAGTACAATAATCATATAACACCCAAGGGCTAGATTTCGAAAGCAACAGTTTAAATACCTGTATACCAAAATATTTCCACTTTTAATTGAAATAAGGTATCTCAACGTAAATGAGTGTTCTGTTATGGTAACGTAAATGCTAGTATAGAAATCGAAGAACAAATCAATTGAATGAATTATTACCTTTTCATATTTCATCCAAACAGGTATAACATAACTTTTTATTTTATTCCATATTTAGTTGGTCTGTAGGAAAGACAGGCATAATAATAAACTTCCAAGGGCACGTCGTTTAGTTACACTGATGTGCATGTTATTTCAATTGCTCTTTGCAATTGGCTTATACGAGTGCTTGCATGAGTTAAACCTTCTCCTCCCTTCGTTGGAAAAAGAATGCAGGACAAATTTCCATGTAAAACTATATAAATGATTAGGATTTCTAGAAACGATAAAATCTGGGTGACTATCTGTCTGTCCGTCCGTGTGTCCATGAAAGGGGCCGAGGTCTAAATTAGACGATGAGCGTGGCACTATCCACATTTAGGTGAAATCACATACCTCGAGATTCGCCCAACTATTTCAACAAGATTTTTTGCGTGACATTCATCTGTTTTAAGGGTATGCCATTTTATCACCAATCCAACTAAAACTGTTCAAGTCCCTAGGTACAGAATATTTGGACCCCAGTACATATTGTTAACTTTTACCGCAAATATAAGTCAAAGTGTGAGATATATAATTGTAATTTAGGGATAATGTCCGTCTGACAATGGTAAAATGGATTGAATCGGGAACCCCATATACATACCTAATACAGCGATTACTTGTTAAAAATAAAACTAAATTGCGAAAAATCCGTTTTAGTTAGTTTTTTATTTGTTAAAGGGTTTTCTCGCCAACTAAAGCTAATTTGGTCTATGTAACTTAGGATACGAATGCATTGGATTGAATCGGCAATCAACGAACCAGCGGCACCTTATGTCTTTTACAAAGTGAAACTAACATTTATTTAAAAAATTTTAAGAGAAGTATTTGAAATATTTAATCTAATTGCAAATGCTTTCTTTAAGTACCAAGCCAAGAGGTATAAACGACCTAAACTTAGGATTTTGTTGACCGTTGTTGTTGTGAACTTTTTTAACTTAAATTGTGAACCTATTAGTGCAGTACACCGCCTAAAACAAAACAATATAGCAACAGCAACTGCAGTAGAGCTCAATTTCATTTTTATTTAGTTGATTGATGTGAAACCACATTAACCGCAGAGTTAATTGAGCGTAAGCTTAGTAGAAACATGAGCCTTGCTTTAATGCTTAGCGTTGTTATTGTATTCGTGAATGCTATGCAAGTGATCTGGAATCACTTAATTAGTCACAAAACGCATGAAGCGAATGGGTGGGGCAATCGTAAGAAGGTGCTAATCCATCTGAGGCTCATGTGTAACTTTTCCGCTTATTTTAAGGCGTGCAACAATAAATACAATACCAACGCTTAATGCAAGTCTACACATGCCTTATGTTCATGAGGGGTATATACATACATACATATGTATGTACATGGGAAAGGACAAATAGGACACGGTTTAAATTAAAAACGAGCCTTTTATGTTGGAAAATTATTTTTGGGGCAAAACTGAAATGATGATTCTATGAATGAATCTCAAAGTTTAATTTCAGTATTATTCAATTTTTATAATAATCAACTTTTTTTTTTAATTGCCGAAAAAGTGCTACACTCTTCAAATAAAATAATCGAGCTAATTTTTTCATCTGGATCTCCTACTATACCATACACACACTTAAATATAACGCCTAAATTCAGAAATAAAATCAATCTTGCTAGAAGTATAATTTTTAACTGTGTATGACCAATTCAATACCGATCTTACAGGCTTTATTTAACCGCAAATGGATTTACACATATCTTTACACAATAAATTTTTGTAAGAAATTTGGAATGTCGAATAATGTCCCATAATATTATTGAACATATGCCCGTATCTACATTATATGTATTTATATTTGAACTACTTTCTGTATACTTTATACTCACACTTACACAAATACTTCTGCAATATTTATGCAGAATGGCGTCAATTCCCTGTAATTGCGGCCTATAAATTCAAACATTAAAGCCCAGTCGATATAAAAATGTAAATAAATTTATATTTTTATATTTACATGACCTTGTAAAGGTTACAAGTATTTACGAGCTTATAAAACAATGAAATTGTTATCCTAAAATGTCTGCTTATTTTTGAATTATTCTCATTTCAATAATTTTGGTTTAATCTACACTGCCAGTGTAAATGAAAACGGTATTAAAGTCAACTGTGAATCAGTAGGTTGACATACTCTAGCTGTGCAACATTCGCCAACCCGCTGTCTCGTAAATCCTAAAACGGGTCAAACAATCAAGGCGTTCTGCCTCCCAAATTAAATTCCTGTCCCAATACATAGCAAGCACTCTTTTGGGGAGGTTGGTGGCGATAATCAATTCAACGTGATACTAGTCAAAGTGAGACTCAAGGAGAATATGCAATGGCATCTCATTACCGAACTTTCCATAAAAGAAATATGTAAAAAATCCTTGCTAATCGATGAAGTGTGAATATAGAAAAAAGAAGAACAAGAGCACAAACCCATATGTATGTTATCCCAAAAAGCCGAATATTGGAGGCAGAAAATATGGATACAAATATTTGTATACAGTATTGCAGGATTCACAAATTTTATTTTTAACCGAAGCACTTTGTAAAATTAAAATCGGGGTTTTATTTCATTCCGCTGCTGTTATATTTCGAACCATGTGTATTAGAGTGCTTCAAATGCATTCTTTATATTTTTTCCCTCAAAAGTTAGTGATTGGCAAACAAAAAATCCTACTTCAAGCCAGGCGCTGTAGCTTAACTCTAAGGGGCCCCACTTTTTTAGGTTCCCATACATTTAACATAGGAATTACCGTTTTTTCATTCAAACTAAAATTTCGCCAACTAGTTTTCGTTTCTCAAAAATAACCATCACATATTCATAAAGTTATTTTTTCAAATTTCAAAAATTCCCGCGACAAAATTCTTATTCTCAGAAGCTTTTTGTATTTTTATTGAAAAAATTTCAAATCACTAGGGCAATTCAGAATCTTGTGCATTTGAGTTTGCAAAATTATGCAATTGCAAATACTTACCATCAACAATGAACGTCTTTTCTGTAATTTCTATGCAACCCTTGCAAAGACCATTAATTCACAGCTGATCGGTGAAGAAAAACATTGTTTGTAAACAAAATTTTCGCAAATTTTACAAATTAGAAAATATGCTGAAAAAAAGTTTCAGGGAAAATTAACTGACGCTTTATTTGATGAAGCTGCTGAAGAAATTATGGACATTGAAGGTAAGAAATATTTTTATGCGGCACATAGCACATAGCACAAACTTCAAATGTCTTGATTTTTAATTTACAAAATTTACAAAAATTTCTCCATTTCTTCTCTTTGTTTATAATATTTTTATTTTTGACAGCAGCTGATAATTTGCAAACCAGGGTTGCAAATAATAAAATGGCGTTTTAGTTGCTTACTTGCGAGGGTTTAGCAGGTGCATCGCTATACATTTTGTTAGTGTAAAAGCAAAAATATGCTCGCTAATTTGCAATTACAAAGATGCAAGACCATTTGCACCAGATTCTGAATTGCCCTACTATGTTTAATCGTCTAATCGAGATAATCAAACCTTGTCGCACAAATTTTTAAAGTTTGAAATGTGAAACGAAAATTTGTTGGTGAAATTTTAGTTTGAATGAAAAAACGAAAATTCCTATGTTAAATGTATGAAAACATAAAAAGAAAATAGCGACCCTTTAGTGTTAAGCTACAGCGCCTGGCTTGAGGGAGGATTTTTTGTTTGTCAACCACTAACATTTGAGGGGGTAAGAGTTGAAAAAAAATTAAAAAAAATTTTTTGAAGCACCCTAATGTGTATGTATTTTATACTAATGAGTTAAGTGCTCATAATCCGCATACTTTTGAGAGCGCGCAACATTGTTGCAGTGAAATGTTGCAAAATTCTTTGCTTAGCCGAGAGCTACGCCAAGGGGAGAACAATACTATACTGTGTGTCACCACGTGTCTGAAGATATACATGCTGGTATGCTTTCCATAACTCATTAGGATAGGCCCAGTATAGAATTATAACAATGCTGTGCTAAGTTGCAGCTTTTCAGCGGAGGCCGAACAAAAACGTGTGGAATGAATACAAATATGAATTCATTTAGAATTCGTTTGCATTTTGTGTTAATTATAATGCAGCAACCAGCAATTGTTCCGTATATCACGTCAAAAAGCTTCTAGGTTCTCATGCGAATTCCCATTGTGAATGGGAATATGCAAACCCAAGAGAGTCTCTAAAAGAGAAAGGCTCATAAATTTATGTATGTACAAAGTCGCTGCTTAAACACCCACATACGAATTTCACTTTAATTTATATAATGGAGAGCGGCAAAGGGAATCCTACTGATTCATTTAATGTTGCTGGAGTGTGTATATACCCTTTTAGTGTTTTCTTTGGTTAGATTGAAATCCTGAAACCGTTGTTCTAATATACGAGGTGTGTGAGGGTAATGAGAATTTTCGTTTTTTGAAAAAGAAAATATTCATATTGTCGCCCATTCGATATGACGCCTTACTTCTTCCAATTTCGATTTTTGGGATAAATTTCAACCCTTTCAGCGATTTTCATCTAATTGTAATTTTTATAAATAGGAAAAAGCCACACGGAGCCATATCTGGTGAATATGGAGGCTGGGGCTTCGGTCAAGAATTCAGGAACAAGGAACGAAGTGTGAATATTTAACAAACAAACGCGGGTATTTTTCAGACACACCTATAATATAATATACCATAAAATCATATAAAACACATATGAGTATTTTATCAGCATTGGTGCCCTATCCTTGCTTGTCAGGAAAGGATTATCCCCGAATTTCAATTATACATATATCTCACACATTGACCAAGCGACAAAAAGAAAAATGGGGGACACATGTGCAAATGCAAATTATATGCTATACAAGCAGTAACCGCCATATAAATAACGGCATATAATGAGACCTTGCAAATCATTGTAAACACAATTCGGTAATCAAAGGCTTTTGCGCATAAATATTTAAAAATAAAAATAAATTAAAAAGCGGATTAACTTTTAGAAAATTTGCAGCCGTTATTATATTTTAATGTATCCATATCATTAAAATATATACACATAGAGTTATATGGTAAAATTTCGTCAATATTTCGTTATAATTGAAGCCTAGATAACCCAATCTCGATCATTCGGCCGGATTGCACTTTAGGACAACCTTAACATGGGAAAAGTATGTAACAGCATAGTAAAGAAACTCTCCGAGAACCACATCTCCGTCGGTATATATTGGATTGAAGTGCTAAGTTTTACCTTTTCACACATTTGAATTGTAAATGTTTCGAAGTAATCGACGCTAATCTCTACAAATCACAACTTTGACATATACTATATGTGCATATGTATATGAAGTTTTATGCAGAGATATACATATGTATATGGTATATGGGAGGTATGTACTTAAGTGCCGCGAATTTTGAATTTGCGTGGGCCATGGTGAAGCTACCTCGGACATAGGCAACGTTTATCGGCGGTGCAAAATGTTCTTAGAGAGACGCGAAGATATGAATGACCATGAGGCGACCCCGAACCACGTCAATAAAAGACAACAGTAATGGTGTGAAGAATATAGTAGTGGTCAATCGAGGTGTAATCGTACCCAAGGGTCGTACGGTCAATAAAGATTATTACCTGCAAGTTATGCGCAATTTGCGCGAAGCTATACACCAAACTCGGAAGAACAAAAATTGGCTAACGCATCGTTTCTTGTGTGGGAAAATGTGGCCAAAAACATCACATTAATGGTGCTGTAGCCGAAAAATTCCGCAGACCAAGCTACAGTGATTTGTTTGTTCACAAAACTGAAGAAGCCTATGAAAGGACGATGGTACACTAATATTGAGGATATAAGAACTGCATCGATGGTGGAGCTAAACAAGATCACCAAAAATAATTCTTTTCAGAATTTTGAGGATTGGAAGAAACGCTGGTAGAGGTGAAATATATCTGGGGATGATTATTTTCCTGAAAAAAAAACCACAATTCGTGATTCGTTTTGAGCAAATCTCGTATATACATAAGCATAGCATTTGACAGTTGCCGTAACAACTTGGCGTCGCCGGTAACTAGTTTTTTGGCCTAGCCAAATGACAATACCAGCGGCTAATTTAATTTACACTTTCACTAATTTGATTTTCGAAACTTCCGACACACTTACACATTTATGTACGATACCAGCCTCAACTTTTGTAAACGTGTAATGTAAGCGTATAAATAATAATAATAGCTTATGTAAATGTAGGAACTGTGTATATAAGCATTTACCTTTATATGTACATATTTCTAGTCTTTCCGATATTATCGGTGTTATATCATATGGTGCAGGCACAACGTGGGTATTCTTAAATGGGTCATAAAGCACGGAAACGGAAGTTGATGCGCCAACGCTGGTCGTACGGAGCAGCGGTCGCTGGACTTTAGAGTGAAATAAGAAATTCTACTACCTCAGCTTTTCGTGCGGTCACAAGAAGGGTGAGTGTATTCAAAGTACGACCACTGGGTATGACTGAATGCATCTACGCAGGAGCTTATGCCCGCCTATCGCGGTAATGTTTTATTTTTACATGCAGACGTGCCAGTTACACTTTCATTTCTGTTTTGATCTCTATTTTTCATTTTCCAGGCCATGTTGTAAATCTATATTATATTTTATTCCGTTTATAATTTGCATTTATTTTGTCTACAATTTAACAATTTACGTAATTCGAATTCCGCCGACTAATTTCCTTCAGACTTCATCCAATAGTTATTTGGCGAATTTAAAAGATTCATTTTGCATTCAGCGTTTATATTTACCAACCTACATACCATCTTTCGGATTATCCGCACAGCTCTGATGCATAAGTGGCGGCATCGCTGAGGATACTTAAGATGAAAAGCATATGATAGAATAACCCAATCTCAAGGTGGAGGGCGATGCGACGAGTAAATGGGCGTGTAAGGATCACTAAGCGACAAGATACGATTTGCCAGCGGTGCTCGAGTGCCGCCTTGTCTGCTGCTGCTGAATATGCTACTATCAACAGCGTTGACGCCACAAAGCCACCAAATCTAATTAGCTTGATGGCCATAAATCTTCAGCATCTCCTTGATGTTCGTCATTATAACACTTGTCTACTTATTCCACTTTGTTTGGTTTCATCCTATGCTTTTATGCATTAACTACGCTGATGTGGGTAGATAAAAGGACTTGCCATCTAAAAATTTCTTACACACTTACTTAGCCGCAAGTAAGCTTTGAGTTCAGAACCACTATAAGTCAACCTTGCCAAAATCTCACCTGTTCATTGTGGTCTAAAAGTAGTATAAAACAAGTAAGAATGTTCATTTTAACAATGTCACGAAAGAATTCATATCGAAAAATTTGAAAAAGTTAACCAGAAGATCGAAATTTATTAAATCAGTTCCTTACATATGGAACGCCAAACCGCATAATTTTTGGTAAAACTTGTCCACGTAATTTATTTAAATTTCACACATTTTGACCATCCTAAACGGTTTAAAGTTAGCTGGAAAGTCAGTAAATACATAACTCCCTGATTGACTGCCCTTACAGACAGATTCGGCATTAGGTTTGTTAAACAAACGAAAGTTCTAGTTAGTTTGGTATATGGCAGTTGGAGTGATTCGTAAACCAATTCCACTAATTTTCGGCATAAAACTAATATAAAACGTAAACTTAATTTTGCAAAAATATTTTACATATTGACTGATATCTATTGATTTTATCTATTATTATGAACAGAAAAATATGATACAATGTTCTCTGAGTTTCATTAATGTACCACACTTACCATCACCACTATATATGTATGTATATTATATAAGCAGCAAAGTATCGTGATAATAGTTATGGAACATTCAACTGCAAGAGCATAAATATTCATAAATTGAAATATGTAAGTAAGTATCTATTCCTAATTTGTAACTGACACATTCCTGACCGAAATTTAACAATTGTCATTTCGAAGAATCAGTTGTTTAAATGTAAAAAGGCTGTCTAGCTAAAAAGTTTTTTATTGGTGGAGTAGTTTCTAACATGACTAGTCAGCCTCGGCGATGCTCGAGAGAAATGTTTTGCGGAAGATTTATGGTCCTTTGCGCATTGGCAAGGCTGAATACCGCAGTCGATGGAAAGATGAGCTGTACGAAATATACGAGGACAATCAAAGGATGAAAGAGAACGCTCCAGCTTTTGGAGTTTTCGATTCAGTACTCGCCGGTGGAAGCAGGGGAAGAGGAAGACCTAGACTCCGTTGGAGAGATCGGGTGGAGAGGAACTGGTTGCGCTTGACATCTCGAATTGACGCCAAATATTGAATAGAAGCAACCACTGGCGCACTGTTGTTAGTTCGTCTATAACCGCATACGCGGTGTATACGGCAGTATAGAAGAATTTTATAACCAGTTCGTTTTACTGAAAGACAGTTACCTCTTGCCCACAAACATATGTACATATGTACCTACAACTTGCAACTTTACCACATGCAGTTATTGCAGCACTTTTTAATCTTTTGATGTTGTTTTTTTTAATTGTATGGACGTTTGTGCACATGTTTAGGAGCATATTTTTTTATACCTCGCATTGTAGACGAATGTACGCCACGCCTGATTTTTGACTCGCTCTGTGTCGAGTGGAAAATTACCAGCGGCAACAACAGCTGATATTTGTGGATAGATGCCTACAAAGGAATCTCTTGTATGGTGCATATGACATAATGAAAACAAAAATGCTGGATTTCTAAAAATATTGTATGTACTTATGTACATATGAATGTAAGTGTGTATACACTCCGAGTTTCATGATGAAACTTAATCACATATCACATACATACATTGGTATATACAGCACTTACATGCGAACACATGGACACTTTTATCTGCATACATACATATGTATATTATGTAAGTATTTGACGTCAACTACATATGTATTATTGAATCTGACCTAGTTAAGCGCCTAATAGCGGGTAATTGGATGACTTAGTATGTTTTCCCATATCATATTCTAAGCCACTTGAATTATTGCCTACATTTAGGGAGAATACGAATGAAACAAAGAAACAAATTGGGTACAAAAACCAAAACATTCCGCGAACCTCGTAGTTTCGACCGCCACCGCGAATGTAAGCATACTGCCCATGAATTATTGTTGTATGACATTACACACAGACGAGATTTATTTTTATTGAACGATGATAGTGATGGTTGTAAACAAAAACATAATTTGATGCTTTCCGTACAAAGAAAGAATTGACATTCTTACATCCTAGAACTATACACAAGTGCGTGTAAGAGATATTGCCTCACCAAATTTCACTTACTAAGGCAAATCAAATTGTATATATGTACATTTTATACGTAACTCACTATCGAGATAACCAACCTTAATCCAAGTCATGCGCAATGCAATAAAAAACGCAAATCAGTTTAGGCGCCCCTGTCATCATAATAAAATAGCGGTGAATGACTGACTGACAACCAAAGAGCACAACATTAACGTCAGTGAAACGTAAATTCCTCAATGTTGAGTGTTTTTGTACAAATATGTAAACATGGACTAACTGTTTTTTTAAGTTTCATCTACACGTAAGTAATTATTATACCCGAAAATATGTAGATGTACAGATATAAATATACATACTATATGTACTTAACCAAACATGTGAAGGTACATGAATGTATTAATATACTATATATGAAATCACGAGACACAAACAGCTCATAAAAAAGAACACAAGATATATATATGCATTTATACAGACATGTATACATATTTTTATAGATAATACAGTGAATAACCGCTCTTTAGGACGTACTATGGATGTAATTTACAGGCAGTATCTACTGCGAGGGCCTTAGCTGATGTCTCACTGAACTCTAATATATAATATATACACATATGCATATTCTACACTTATGACATGGATGGGTTTAGTGAAATCTGCAGAATTAAGGCATCTTCAGCTAACCGAATAAATTTAATCTGTTGATAAATGCTACTTTCTGGTGTGGTAAAACCAGGCAGATACAAGGGCAAAACCATTATCACGATATGCGGGTCTACGTAACCCGAACGGACACATATTTTTACTCATATACCAAATGAGTAACATGGACACTGCCCTTTGAGAAACTTAAATAATCAAATCAATAAAATACAATTCTGATATCAATCACATATGTATAAACACAATCGGCTTTTTATTTCTAGGCCATTCGATGTCAGTAGCATCGACTGTGCCGCCACTAATAACCACAATTTCGGATGTAAAGGGTGATTCAAAATTAACGCAAGACGTGTCTTTATTATTGAAATTGAATAATGAAGCTTGGACGATGATTTTTCCTTTTAAGCGAAACACATTTTCGACTTTACGGATTTGTTAATCGCTAAAATTGCCGCTTTTGGGGTTCTGCATCCACAACGTGTCATTGTTTGGTGTGGATTTCGGGCTGGAGGCATAATTCGACCATACTTTTTGGAAAATAAGACTGGTTCAGAAGTAACTCTTAGTAGTGTTCGATATCGAGATGATAACCCAGTCCTTTTCTGCTGAAATTGGATGATATTGATGTGGCTAATATGTGGTTTCAAGAAGATTGTGCCACATGTCATACAGCCCTTAAAACACTTCAATTACTGCATGAGACATTTTGAACCCTCTCGTTTTGGTGATCAGAATTTGCCCCCTAAATCGTGGGATTTAACACTATTCGATTTCTTCCTAAGGTGTTATTTAGCGCATGCTTTAAAGGAGAAGATTCAACGTTGCAACAATAAAATCCAGGCACATTTAAGCAGAATAGTTATGGAAAATGTCGATAAAAGAGATGGCGGCTATTTACCCGATGTTTTATTCCATGGATTATGTATTTAATCATACTGAAAATTGTGTTTTCTATTTAATTTCAATCTTCCGTTAAATTTGGGACACCCTTTATGTGCCATCAGTCTTTCGTTCATCTATTCAAATTGCTGAAATTATAAACCGAAAACAAGACCTAAAAGCCGTTCAATTAAAATACGACTTGGATGCTTGAGAAACTTGATAAGCAAGCTTATGTGTATACTCAGATATTTGATTCGAATTATTGTGCTTCTCAAATGAAGATTGCATTTGTCAATTAATAAAAGAAAGAGCAGTGAGTGTCGATAATCGCGTGCACTCAGACTCATTGCGGTATGTACCCCGCAATGAAGCATCAAACTAGTCATGAAATATACTGTTTAGTTTAGAATTTCCTTTGGACTAGTTATAAAAACACCAAACATGTACTTATGTATGTATGTACATAGTAAAGATTAGAATCTCAAATCAGAAATTAGTTTTTACTCCATTGTTAAACATTTATTTAATTTTATCGATTATTTCTCAACCAAAAACTAAGCGTGTGTTTCATATTTTTTGACGTACGACCAGACGCTTGTAGTGTTTGAAAAGGATATTCGCAAAATATCTGATCGATATCTTAAAAAACGAAGGACTTATATGTAATGCACATATATGTAATGACATACAGATAGACAGACAGACGGACATGGGTAAATCGACACAGCTCGTCACGCTGATCATTTATAAGTAAATATGTACGAGGTAATAAAAAAAATAAATTTTAATTGGTCTACATTAATGTGTCTTCTTTAAAATAGTCCCCTTTCCGTAGATATCAGAAGCTGGTGGGGAGCTTGCCGCGTAAATTTCAAGCTGTCTTGAAAAATTGGGGTCACACAACAAACTATTAACGTGGTAATGAGTAGTATAGTATTTTTTTACATTCTCTCATATAACCAAATATAAATATAAAAAAAAAATCCGAAACAACATGGTTTAAAAAATGTTTTTAGTGTGCTATTTCTCTGGGGTTAGCTGTATATAATAAATGAAAAAGCAAAGCTGGGTTAGGAGATGACTATGAAATAAAACAACTTTTATCAAGAGGATATTGCTGAAATGTCTACTTATGTACATATGTATATAGCTTCGTCAGCACGTCGCCAATACAAAAGACCGCACATGGGTAAATGTATGTATGCACATACATACATATATATGTATGTGTTTTATATTGTCGAATATCAGAGTTCACAGCTGTTTGATTTGTGTCTGTATCGTTTTTGAAGCTTCCAGAAACAGGTTCTGCTAATTACTGAGACTGCAAAGTGCGTCCAACGACGTGCAGTCACCCAATATATTACATCCACATGCACATATGTATTGTATGTATATATATAGAGTATATGTATAAAAGACATAAATTCACTTAGCATATGAAATAAATTCGACACTATGTAGATACACAGTTCCATATACATACATATACAAATGTGTAACTTTGTAGCAAAATTGCCTGGCAATTATAGAACGATTTTCCAATGGGTTTCAATTAGACCAATGGCTTTGCGCCATAATCCAACTAGAAATGTTTAGCATATTTTTTGAAAAGGTTTGAACTGTTGTCTGTATGGCAAATAATATAGTTGATTTTTGCTTGTAGCACAACTGATCAGTATTTGATCACAGATATTTTTTAACATTTTACTGTTCTCATTAAATATTTCTCTTAGCTCCGAATGGTTCACTTTACATCATATGTAACCGTCTGGAGACCATATCCGGTCAAAACGTAAGATATGTATATGTAAGACAATATCATCCCTTAAACCCCATATGATACATAAGTACACCAATTTCTATTATTCTGAAATATAAGATCTAAAGTATGTATCTATGTACCATATGTACATATGTAATGACGGCGGAAAAAAGGCAAGTTGGTAAACTTAAAATAATTATAGCACATTTTCGACTTTAAATAACCTCAGAAATGTGTGTAGCTGTGTAGTCTCATTTCTGAAAATATAATTATTACATTAGCACAATTACATATTTCGCTTCATTTACATTTCAATAGGAATGAAATATGTTTTTGCATTGGCATATACTAAGTACATATGTACATATTCGAAAACGTCTACCGGAACGGAGTTAATTAGGTGTGCATTTTTATATTCCGTTGTAGCAATTAAATCACTTGCACTTAAGTTGTGTGAAAAGTTTTAAATAAATAATGAAATTTTCATTTAGGTTCAATAAGAGTTTTTCTCAAGTAATGGAGCGTCCTGATACGGACTCATTTTTTTCTTTTCTTGCAACCATATAAAATTTCACAAAATTTTAAATTTAGTACTAGATTTGGGGGCAAATCGATCTTCTAAAAATTACGCTGTCCCCTTGATTCTACCCTGAACTGACTATATTAAGTCTGCCACAAGCAACGTCAGAGACCCTATAAAGTATATACAATCGTTTATGTATGTATATGTACTATATATTTAGCCATATCCGTCTGTCTATTCGCTTTCGTTTGACGAAATATTTTCAAGAAATTTGACATGGAGTATTGCGTAAAGAAATGGTGCAATCTCCTACGATTGGTGTTCAAATCAGATTACTATAGCATAGGGCTGCCCTCAAACTGAACAAACGGAATTAAGTGCTTATATTGAAAACTTTTCCATTGCACGAGATATCTTTCAAAAAATTATTATGGTTTATTGTCTAAGGAAACGGTGCAATCTCCGAAGAAATTATACAGATCAAGTCACTAGAGCATATAACTGATCTATCAAAGTTCTTCTATGGAATCTTTAATATTTGTGATGGTTATTATAGACTCGGTGCAACCATAATACATTTTTTTTCATGTTTTGACTTTCTGTTGTATACTTCTGTACTCCAACTACATATATCAGCATTGTCACAGCCACAAGCCAGCATTTTTGAAAAAAAAAAAAATACAAATTTCATATTTCCGAAAACAGCCGAAGAAGCCAAGCAAAATGAAAATCGCTCAAACGCTTTGAAGAAGCTTGCAATCAAATCCTTATACATAAGAAATAAAAAAGAAAACCAAAAGGATATGGATAGAGTATTTGAAAGATTGCCATAATGGCAAAAAAGTATGTGTTTGTATGCTTTTATATATTTTGGGTTAGGTCAGTATGCTATTGCCAATGGCACGTTCACTTCTCAACTCTGTTCAGCTATTTGCACATAACAAGAAATCAAGAAAACGAAGAAATAATGGAAATACACGAAGTCGATACATGCAGTCGAAACATTTTTATTTTGGAACGATGTTTAAGAGATTGGGCTGCCAAACCAATAACTTTGAATGGCTTTATTTTATTTCAAGCTAAAAAAACAAGATCGTAAGTATGCGATTGCTTGTATGCTTACTCAGCTGGAAAGAATATTTGATTGTCGCGTGTGAAACAAACTTTGGCTACATACATACATATGTATGTATGTATCTATGGAGGGCGATTTGGTGGAATTAGTACTCAGTATGTATGTACTTGTATATACATATATACCATACATATAGATTTGTGAAATTACATTCGAGTCTGAATTCCCATTTTAGGTTGAGTGGCTTACTACTAAGTGCTGTGGTATAAGTATTGTATACTCATTTGGCGTTCAGATGCTTAAAGTAAAGTTTTTGTACAATAATTGTAATTTCAAAGCTGTTCAAATTTAAAAATTGTATGTACAAACACTTGGCGCTCGGCTTTCAAATTACATATGTACATATATAACACAACTCCTCCATGAAGTTATTCCGCTCCATTATCGATTTAACGCGTTTGGAGTAAAATTTCACTTATTACAGCTAGGTATTGTTGTTGCCATTATTGCCGTCAATGCGTGCAAGCCATCGGTCATCTGAAAAAATGATCAAGTAACCAACAAGTCAAATAAACTATTAAACCCAAGAAATACAATAATATTCATATTATCGGCCTCACACTTGATGGCACAAATAGAATTAAATCCATAGCCATAACCTTCTAAGTGTGCGTGTATAAATTCAGCTGTCAGATCATTTGTTCGTGAACATACATAACATTTTGAGTGCAACAACTTTTGTTATTGTGAAAAATGGATAAAAAAGGAATTTAGATGAAGCTTGACGATGAACTTCGATTCAACCATCAAGGATTGGTAGGCTAAATTCACCAAAAAAGTCCACAAAATAATTTTGGATGATCATAAAGTGAAGCTGTTCGAGATATCATTCACTCTAAAGATATACACCTCTGTGCAAAGTGGGTGCCGCTAGTTGATGATTCAGAGCAGTTTGTTTTGTTTGCAAAGAACAAATTATACAACAAAATTGGATTCGAAAAGTTGGAGGATCACTATACTCAGTGTAGCACAGCAGTCGATCACATCTAAGAGTTCCTGAAACCGAACTAGGAAAAATGTCAAATCTAGGCTAATTACAGAATGTCTTTAGACGATATTTTCTTCGGGCAAAAGGAAGTCGGCTGACTGGTTGGGCTTTCGGCATATTCGAGATGTGTGGTAATATTAACTAGTTGGTTTCATTGTATGGTATTGAGGTTGGGATATACATACATGCATATGTATATGTACATATAACCATATACATATGTACATACATATGTTTAATAAATGTTGAAATAGGGCAAACAGGTTGCATACTGATTGATTTAAGGGCGCTCAAGTATATTGCAAGCAGACTTCGACTTTTAATAGGTTTTCGAGTTTGTTTTCATTATCTATTTGTGTTTACTATACATGTACGTACATACATATACATATGTAGGGAAAACACCCTACAGTGAGTCGTATTGACCCCGAAGTGGAACTTTAGAGTACATCTATGTATATTGTATCATCAGATTTGAACTCAAAAAGGCCATACGAAGTTTTGTATTAACTATACATACACATATACATTACTTTCCGTTGTCTCTTTACGTATTTGTCGAATTTTATAAGACCACCATTGGTAGGGTATCAACATAGGCATATGAATGATTGTGATTGTGATAAGATAAGATAAAAGTATGCGTGTGCTTTTGAATAATATTAAAATAAATGATTAATATACAAATAGGGTTATACGCGTAGGTACATACATATACATTGATATGTATATAAAGATCAATTGAATCAGGGCTATCGATAATAACTCTTGGAAAGCATTGAAGTGCCAGTTGAGAAATTGAGAACTTAATACAATATTTATAAATTTATTTAGAAAAAATATTTTCCTCAACTTAAGTTATTTCCTTCTTCATCTAAAATATCTTATGTATGTATGTATGATTTCGTTTTTCTGATGCAACTTGCTGTCGTGGCCCTCTTTACGTACATACATACTTACCTATGTATACACTTTTTCACAGTTAAGAAAGTGTTTACTGTTATTTCACTGCTAGGAAAAGAGCTGAATATTATTCGTCTATAGAAGCGTCAAACAAAAACAAACATCCAAAATTATAGTTGATGCACTAAATTTGTTATTCTGATGATGAGAGGAAAACTTTAAGCAAGTCAATTTATTTTAGACAAATGTGCGTGCGTTATTTACTTAAACATCTGACTCAATGACGCAAATAAATATGTCTCTGCGGTGTCTGAATTTCGAATTCAAAGCATTCATTTAAATTTTTGGCGTTTTCTCAGCCTAAAAATAACCCACTGACATGAAGCACAAGAAACTGAAATAAGCAGAACATTTGTAAAAATGCGGATATTTTTAATGCGTTAAAATTTTGTATATAAATAATGTATTAAGCAAGTTATGTAATTGAAATGCTGATTTTTATATGCAAAACTGAAATAGCAAAACAAAGGAAATTGACGGGAAATTTTCAGTTTGTAATTATCGCATTTTACTACTTACATACATGTAGTTGAAAGAACGTACGTACATACATACATATGTGTGGTAAATATGCGATATTAGTCACTTGTATGAATTTTAATGTACTCACCTTCACAGCTGTTTTCGCTTTGAACAGCTTAACAATTTGTCAAAAAATTTTGTTTTGCAAAATATTGGCGTTTCTTAGAGTTTCAGATTTGTTTCGACTCTTTGCCGCAGCTTAACTCCGACGACTGGGTTGTAACTTTGAGAATGCACGTTTTCTACTAAAGGATATTCTAACTTTTTGGGGTTGTTCACGTTTTTATTATTATTATTTACATACAAATGCAGGAATACTTCTCTCACTGTTGGTTTGTAAACACTTGCGCTCTTTGGCAAACAAATATTTGCGGGCTCTCCCTGGTATTTTCGCCGACCAGCAGAAATGTCATTCGCACGCTTTTCCTTCCCAAGTCAATGTCAATTTTACTGATTCTTCTTTCATATATTTAACACAGTTTCCTAACTGTTTATTGTATATGAACATCTAACCAACACAAATGTTTATATACATAGGTGAATGAATATGTTATAACAATTTATTAATATACACATAAATCAATTTACACTTTGCCGCACATTCAATCGAAGATTTTCACGCAACATTTTTAAAACCAATACAAAAACACACCAAAAACGCTAAAGTTTGTTAAAAGGTTGTGTTTTTTGGTAATGTTTCCCTTTCACCGTTAACTGCATCGATAACAGATCGATTTTTGTGGTCACAAATTCACTGAACCAATAGATATTAGCTTCTATTTAACGTTTATGTCGTCGCTTCTTGGCTTAGTTCATGAACTTTGGGTCAAATATTCCAGCTATCACTTCGAACAGCATTACAACACTTGGATCACCCCCGTGCTTCTTTTCGCCGACGTTCTGGTAGGTTTCTTCGATTTTCCGCAAAACGGGTTCGGTTAAAGCTTTTAACGAGAGGGGCGAGGATTGCGGAATCACTGAATACTTTGTACTAGCTAAATAAATGATGTATTCACAAATAAATTTTTGGCAAAATTTTCCTTTTTCTTAGGCTTTAAATTTAAGTGAAAATTTATTAAGCTCTTTTCGTCACGAAAGTGAATGTGGTAATCAGAAATGCTGACACTGGCGTCTTTCTACTGTGCCTATAACCGTATTTAAGCAAGTACAAAATTTTACTAAACTCATTTCTACTCCCCTGCTGAGTGTTTGAACGAATTGTGGGCAAAAAGGGGCATGCTTGGTGAGGAATTGGGATATTAACGAAGAGTAGGCGACATTGTTATCATCATGTGTTCAATTGACAACTAGCTCATTTTAGTTGAATGTAATAGATTATAAAGCAGCCAGTGTCGATGAGAAGCATACTTTCAGGCGGAGTAAAATTGGTTAATGATATTCAAAATTTATATTATATGACGAAAAATTTATTAATATTTATGTACATTTTATAGATTATGAAATGAATGGTATGCGTACACTCGTGTCCACGAAAAGCCTACCGCTCAAAATTTTCAAGTGCTGTGCATATTTTAAAACACTTTACAGTGGTACCTTTTGCGGTATAGACATTTTTTATTCAGAAATAAGTTAAAGCTAAGACATGTTATTTATCAAAAATATTAAAAATTAAAAACAAAACACATTCAGCTATAGACAAACTAATTTGAAAGTTAGTGAGATTTACAAAAGAGACTGGCCTGCGATGAAAAAATTGTATATTTTATTCATTTTTAATTTAATTTCATTTACTCTATAATTGAAAGTATAGTTTTATTTTATTTTATTTTCCGAAAAAAGTTTAAGAAAGTATAATGCTAAGTTTGGCGTGGCTAAGAGTGAATGCATGTAAAATAAATAATTATGACATTTTTGCACGTGAAAAGAAACCGGCCCATATGCTTAGACTCCTAGCCAAATTATTTACATACATACATATGTCTCATCAGTCAGTTTGAAGTAGTGAGCACGTGACCGAAAGTACAATTTAATATGGTAAGGTTATGAATATCACATGAATGAAAGGGTATTTATTATTTGTTTTCGCCAAAAATGACTAATTATTTTCATACTTACCTAATAATATTTTTTCAGTTCAGTTTTCAGTCCATTTGTTACTAAGTTTATTACACTGAGGCTGAATGCTTTCCGAACTGTAAAGACGGAAAACATTCCTACTAAATATCAGCCTTGTTTTTTATTTCAGAGTCATTACTGCATACCATATACATACATATATATTGTTTGTGTTAATTATAACTTTTATATTCCATAGTCAAAATGAGATGAATTAATGCGAAAATATGAAAATGCCAGACAATCTAGTGATATTGTTAATTTTTCGATTTTGTAAGTCATCAAATTAATGAACAACAAAGCACCAAAGACAAAAGCTATCCAAAAGCAAATACAGTGTCGCGTCCTTCAATGAATATAAATACGTGCATACAGCAAATATACACACTACTGGTTACTAAGTAAGCACCTTCAATTTTGAAATTTTACGGTTTGAGTGAAAATTTTCCAAATTTTTCCTTGCATTGTTTTTCCAAATATTCGTCATGCGGGAGTATATGTTGCTAACAATTCGGAATTGATGCTACTCTTTGCGCTCTCGATGCTCTCGGATGCTGATAAGCTTTTCCGAGTGTG
The DNA here is from genome assembly GCF_001853355.1 of Bactrocera latifrons. Lineage (NCBI taxonomy): Eukaryota > Metazoa > Arthropoda > Insecta > Diptera > Tephritidae > Bactrocera > Bactrocera latifrons. Next base: position 565,893 of record NW_017537123.1, read on the forward strand.
ACGACCACCGACTGGCACATTTTCGTCTAACATAATCGTACTCACTATCATATCATTAATGCATGTATTCCTACCAGATAAATAGATTTTTCGATTTTCTTACATTTCCGATTTTTGGCTTTTGCCTTTGTGTTCAACTTGCGACAAGCACACTAACTTAGAAACACATACTTAACGAATTTGGTACCGATCTTAGCGATCGAGGGAAAATTCACCAAAATCCTACAAAATATATTTCAGTTGCGAGCGGACCTCTGCACGGAGTGGAACTAAAAATTAAAAAAAAAAAATACTAGAAATAATCAGTCCGCGGAAAACGTTGAAGTTCATATATTTTCTACTACATACTAAATATACATATATATACTTTTTCCAAAACGAAAAC
>NW_017537123.1:566368-665676 GCF_001853355.1 Bactrocera latifrons
AATATATACATATCTAAAAATATAAATATATCGAAAACATGTTCATTTTAAATCATCGAAAATTACTTTGAGCGACGAATATATCCGATTTTGCAGCAAATTAAATTAGAAATATTTGGAAAAAATCTTTAAAGTGTTTGAGAAAAAAATTCGGAAATAATATTGAAATAATTGAAGTTCTTAAAGCTATCGGAATAATTTGTATAATTTAAAATTAATGAGGTTTTAAAAAATAAGTGATCACCCTTATATTGTTTGAGCAACCACCAGCATCAATTATTTAATCGACAATTTTTTTTATATTTTCTCTTTCTGGTTCTAGTTCAATTTTTTTTCACAGATGAAATTTTTAATTTTAAGTTAATTTAAAGCATATATAAAAGCCAACTGCAAAAAGTCTACGTCGTGCGGAAAATCGTAACGAAAAATTGCCAGCTGCATTTTTCCTAAAGGAAACAAAAAGTAACAAAATAAAATAAAATTCATTCGTTCAAGCTACGTCGGAACGGAAACGGAGCGTAACGTTGCGAGCGGATCTGTGGATCGGGTTAGGAACGGAGTGAAATACATTGAGTGGAGTGTGTAGATTGGAGCGTAACGTTACGTTACCAAAAAATAACGACGGGGTCGTAACGCCAACGACTACCACACATACGATCGAAAATTAGAAGTATGACTTTTTCGCGGAAAAAAGTGCTGACGTTATGCGTATGCACGCTGTTGGCACTCATCAGTTTTCCCGGATATGTAGACTGTGCTAACAAAAAGGGATCACAGGCCACAGTAGCGCCACCACCGGCACCCATCGAACCCGAAGCTGTAATCGAAGAGGTCAATGCCAAGCAATTGGAGAAATTATTGACCGAGAAGGATTATGTTGCCGTCTTCTGGTGTAAGTATTCTAAATGTGGGAAGGGGGTTGACACTTTCATTTACACAGTTCCAAATGAATAGAGTAGGTGGCATTACTAGAATTACCCGGTTATCAGCAATCAGAAACAATACCAAAAAATAAAAAAGTGCCTTTTCTCCGGAAAGAACTGGTGCTATAAAAAAATTAAAGAAGTAAAAGAATTATATGGACATACCTACAAAGTGGTTGAACTAAATAAAAATCGAGGGAAAAAGTGTAGTAAAGTGAACTAAACTGTACGGAGCATCGAAACCAGAAGACCGAAATAGTGTTGAGCATTCCAATTCAGTAACGATGGGTAAACATATGTACGTATTATATAAAAACCGCAGCAAAAAATTAAATCACAAAAATGAGTAAAAAATAGAATGGCAAACGTATAACATGCACAACAACAATAAGAAAAGGCAATGTGAAACAAGTAATAGAAAATAAAATCACAAAAGTCGAAATGAATAAAGTAATCGAAAAGCAAAAGAAATTTTGAAATTCTCACACTAAAACGTCTAAGGCAAAAATGTGAACAATTCTGCGCTCGAAAATTTTTTAAATTGTTACGCTGTGTTCATAAATATACATTAAAATAGTATTGGTGACTCTTGAAAAGCTCCGCAAGCATACACGTCTATTGGTAACTGTTTTGTTGTTGTCGCTGATGCTTAAGGATAGCTGCTGTTTCGTATTTTTTTATTATTATTATTTGCTTCTCTAAATATGCGCACATCAGCTGGCAGTAAATGTTTACGAACACATACGAAACAGCGAAATATGAGTGTAGTTGTGTTCGCCAAAGAGGGACAAACAGTTGGTTTTCATGGTGCACCTGTGAAATTCACCTTGCTCAGCCAGAGATCATAAAATAATTTCTTTTCTTTTTCAGAGAATATGAAAGAATTTCTTTTCTGTTCTCTGGCTCAGCTTTCCATGATACCAACAAGCTCCCTCACTAAGAGAATCTAACCGGAGAGCATAAAAGGGTAAAATAATTGTTTTATGTTCTCTGGTCTAGCTCAGTTCCGCTCTTTTCATCAATTGCATTGTGTGGGAGCACTTGAACTTTCCCAACACTGCGAACATTATTCAATATTCTCAAAAAAAAAAAAAAAATTAATGCCTCCCGCGCTGTATTGTTCCATTTATATGTTATTGCTTCGTTCGCGATTTTACCATCATGGGGTACGTACCATTATGTAAATCGCTGAGATGGAGAATAAAAACCTGTTATTGTTGATACCTTATGCTCTTGAAATGCCTTTGAGTTCTAATTCATAAGTTGTGGCATGAAAATGGCCAATAAACTTTGCAACACAACAACAACATTATCCAACACTTACATACGCTCTGTGTTGTAAGTGTATTTAATCAACGGCTGATCTGACCTAAGGCTGACTTAATACTGTTTGAGAAATGTTTTCTGCTACAATAGCAACCACACCATTTGTCCTCCACAGGAGATGGTATTTATTAATTGAATGCTCAGTTACTGGACTACTGATACCAGTGAGCTTGGTGTATAGCTACTGCGTATACTTTTCGTGGTAAAGAAAGAAATATTTCGACATTTTTTGTAGAGCGGAAGATTTTGAAATAGATTATACCTTTTGTAATGATGTAGGCTTACTTGTTTATTTCTTAAATATTGATTGAGTACTTTATTCGGACCTTTTGTACATTATTGATCATACTTTTTTCAATATAGGTTTTTCGTGCAGAAATATTGAAGCATAAGCCGTTAACAGAGCTTCTCCCAGAACGTCTAGAGAAAAAAACAGAAGTTTTGAAATGTTTGGACGTTCTAAAAAGTAGTTATGAGAAAAACGCCTTTAAAATTTATAAACTAAAAAAGTGACGAAAAAAAATCCATTTACTATATTTCTAAATTCTTTACCGCTTTGAGTTGCTTTCAACGCCGCGATAGGATGCACGAAATTTCAAACACTCCTACCTTATTTTGCACATTCGAAATTGCACTCGTAAAAGATTTAATTAATCTGAAGATGCCATCCCAAATTTGCTTTTATAGATAGAATAGAGTACATGAACTCTTCCAATGTATGGACTCATTCGATTTGCAGCGTAAAAGTAAAAATTCTACACACGAGCATTATATGTATATGTGTACATGTGTACATATGTATGCTCATAAAATGGAGAAGACAATCAAAAGATAAAAATGTCTAAATTTTTGCTGAGAATTATTAAATATAATTTTCCTATGGGTGAAAATATACAGGAAAGATCATCATTGTATGAAAATAACGCTTGTTGATTAAGTAAACAATTGAGTTTATGGTATAGAGTAATATCTTTGTGTGTGATGAAAATTGCTTTTCTTGCATTAGAGCCCCAGATGTGGCATCAGTGATGTGTGCATTCGGCAATATCTAAAATTGAAATTATAAACTTAATACTGGCGATAATCGAACAAATGCTAAATAACATGGATATTAATATGTTTAATAGAAACCGCGAAGCGACACACCAATTGGAGTCCATATACATATTTTAAATACTTACATAAGTGTATTCAATCTAACTAAAAATATGCAGCTTGTAAAATCCTTTATATTGGCGTAGTTCCACTATTTTATTTTAATTTTTCAAAAATATGTGTAGCGTTTAAGAAAAACTCAACTTTATCAATTTTACAAAGTTGTAGCGTCATCTTTTGACATATGTAGATTTGTAATTTTCAGAGTAAATGAGAATTGTTTTTGTATTACTGCTCTTATCTTGGATAATTTCGTACTATATTTTTATACTCCCTCAACATGTTGCACTAAGTATAATAGTTTTGTTCACCTAACGCTTGTTTGTATCACCTAAAAATAATAGAGTTATATAGGGTTATATATTCATATGTATACAAATGATAAGGATAACGAGACGAGTTGAATTCCGAGTGTAGTAATTGAGTAAAAATTGAGATATCTTTACGAAACGGAAAATGGAGGAAGAGTTCGCCATAGAACATGTAAAGTGTCATAACTAAGCATGAAATTAAGATATACAATTGTGATTTGGCACTGGGGATTGCAGTAAAAATGGGTACCTGTGGGCTAAAAGGACTTAAGATACCATAACCAAATTCGCTCTGGATAAATCCCTTATGCGCCATACCAACAATATAGAGATAAATGAAATTGGATTATAACCCCGCCCACTCCCCATATAACGGTACTGTTAGGCGTTATACTACTAAATTCGACCGTCTGCAACCAAATTTGCTAAGTAATATTATCCTGACATTCGTACGTTACGGTGTGAAAATTAAACGAAATCGGACTACAACCAAACTTACTCTCCATACAACACAGTTTTAAATTCCATCTAATTCTTGGTTTTGATTCTTGAGAATTGCGAAAGTATAAAATATTCTGTTATGCCCGAACTTAGCATACTTCCTTAGTTGTTATGGACATAATTTATATACTTGAGTAATTTGATATCTCCAACGATAAAATTAACTGCGATATCTCAGATAGGCGTGCTTGTCGACTGAAGTCTCTCATTTACAAACTATGCTTTCTGCAATTTTTGGGGAAATCGTTAAAAAAAATTGATATTATTTCCTTAAACTTTCGTTACTAAAGTTTGTCAAAAGCTTGGTTGGTTTCGGCGGTCCACCGGGTAATATTTTATATAAATTTGCAACTTAATAAAATATCTAGCATAAATCAAGAAATTGTGATATCTTCCGCAAAAAGTTAGAGCGAAATATCGACAACAAATCATTTCCGGCCTCAGAGAGTAAGTCATTCAAATGGCATGTAATTAACACAACCAATTCACACACTGTGAGAGGCGACAGCGAACACGTCAGCAAATTTTAATCGATGACAGTTTTGCAGATTTATTTTTAATTTCATTGCGTTGTCATCTTTCAGTTTTAAATCAGATATGGTGCTCAAACCGTTGCACATATTGGCCAGCCGCAGTCCACCTAGCCAAATGGAATGAGTACATACACACATACATGTCAAATAATAGTCAAAATGCATTAGAATTGGCAATACATACACACAAACATTTTCCTGCACGAACTCTGGCGCAAACACAGCACTTGTAATTACAATTACTAGTACCATTGCTCAAGTACCCACGCCCCTCGATGATCAAATGTAGTGCGGCTGCAGGCGGGCGCTGACAAGGGGTTCAGTTGGCAGTGGCTGAAAGCGGCGTGCGGTCACTCAGCCGCAACCCTAATCGTTGTGCATAAATTTGTATGATTTAATTCAAAAAAATGTTGGCAGTTTAGTGATCATTAATAATCCGCTCTCGCTCGCAAATGCTGCTTTTACCATTCATTCAAGATCTTCGGATACCCCCACAGTTGTATACTAACACACACACACTTACGTATGTTTGTTGTATTAATATTAAATGCATTGTTGCATTGGCTATGCTTAAGGGCTCCTCGTCGTACTTGCATATTCAGACATGCAAAGATGTCTTCTTTTTAAAGACAACCTACTGAAGGGATGCATCATCTTTTACAAAGTAATTTTGATTTTGTGAGATCTAAAAATACATTAACATAAAACGGTAAACACATTCTGCACATTCGGCATGAATGAGCCGCTTTCGAACCTCTACTTTGAAATGGTGGAAATCTCAACAACCAAATGCCATAATAGCTTGGTTCGATTCCTTTCCTTCCTTGTTATCATGTACACTGCTTTCTTGTAAAAAATTCGCTTAAAAAAAATCAACTTATCGATTTGAATTTATATGCTGTATGCTGATCTTACATGCTGACTTAGATCAGTTTGTACCATTTTGAAAGGATCAGATGACAAATTACTCTCAGAATTTAACATTTTAAATTGTTTCTTGATTTTTAAAACCCATGAATGGAAATAAATGATACCTATTTATAGAAGCTGCAAGGCACGAAAGTAAGATGTTGTTAAAACGTATTTTTGTCGTAGGAAGAAGAAATTTTCCATCAAAGAAAGAAGAAAAAAACGCAAGACAATTGCTTATGTCAGTAGACCTGTTGGCACAGTATGCAACGTAGGTATTGTTATTACCCACACCATTTGCCTCTTCTCAAACTGTGAAATATGTTTGAAATTTTATTCAGCGATTGTACCACTCAAGTTATTATTTATAGGTCAAGCGGTCATTTTGGTTAAGGGTTTAGCATGCACTTCTTTAATTTTGAGAAAACGTGGTCCTGGTATGCCTTTCCATAATTACATATACAATTTTTGTGCCTTTGAGAAAGACGTGCGCGCTATTTATTTCTTATTTACTATTTTTCTTTTTTTGCTTTAATTCCAGATGCGCGAAGCTGTATCACCTGTGACAAAGTATTAGCAGAACTCGAAAAAATCGATGATGATACCGATTCATTTGGTGTCGACTTCGTAAAGATTAACGACAAACGACTAGCAAAGCAATACGGAATAAAGAATTTCCCAGCACTCACTTACTTTAGGTAAATAATTAACCAATCTTTAATACATATACTATTGTACATACATAAACAAGGTTACGTAGTAAAACAGTTCAAGATCTCGTGTCCTTAATCTAAAGAAAATAAAAAACCTAGTTGCCATCACGGCAAATACTCTACTAATTAGGTGTGAATTTTCTCAAAATTAAGCAGAATAGCAAATTATATTATTGTTCTTCAAAATAAGTACATAGAGAAACAAAAGCGACATGGAAGGTCATATACACTAATGTAAAAATATTACCCACAGGGAAAAAGAACCAATTATCTATGATGGCGATCTCATGGACGAGGAGGGCGTACTTGATTTCCTCACTTCTCTCGAGGCCATGGACCTGCCCGATCGCATTGAAGAGGTTAATTCAAAGATACTATTAAAGATTATCGAGGATACTGATTTTGTAGCTGTTCTATTCTGTAAGTTCTTTGTTGTGCTCATAAACGTAATTATATTTTATTTTGCCATTTTTAAAAGTTAATTTCATACGTGTTTATGTAGATGATTTTCACATATTTTGTAGTGATATTTGAAGCATTTATATACCTCTTAAGCATCTTTTATGAAGATTTGCATAAACTTATTCAGGCTTCTTTTGGGTTCTTTAAACAAAAGTCCGCAAGCAGTTGCAGTTTTTAGCCTATGATTTGCTTCAGATTGAAATTTTTTCACTTATTCAAAAAACAGCAGTTATGACAAGTTGCAATTTCTTTTACACGTAGATACGTAGACTTTTTACAATTAAACTTCACACGTCAATTTTATGAAATAATAACAGAAAAATAATTGTGACTAAAATTCAAATAAACACAAAAGCTAGGATGTTTTCCGTTCAGGGTACATTAAGTAGAGCGGTTTCAGCTAACCTTTGCATTTGTGACTAACAAAAAAACACAAAGAAATATAGCGTAAATAATAAAACAACCATGTGGAGTCGAATGCGTATCGCTGAAGATAAAAAAGGACAAACTTTAGTTTTGTAATCAAAAACGAAATAAAAAGAAACAAAGTAACAATATGATAACTATGAGAGCAGCTCATAATATACTTCGAGCTCCTCGCACTACATACTACTTAATGCCTACTAGACTTTTGGATTACTACTGTACATAAAACTGTTCTGAAATATCGACTACTACAGGTCCCGATCATGCCACGTGTCCGCCTAGGGTGATGGGTAAGTGAAAGTGTGCATTTAAAGTTGGATTTCGAAACTCGCCTATTTATCAGTCAAAATTGCCTACCCTCCAACTTACCAACTGCATCACCACTACCACCTCTACCATGAAAACTCCAACAACCAACAACAACAATCATTTAATTAAATCTCTTGTATTGGTCTTGTGTAAATAGTCATTAATTAATTTGCTCCCACGCACTTCATCCTGCACTGAATGCCATGTCCTGAGTGATCCATTTAGCTCTTTTTATCACCTTATGACGAACTTCTATTGTTGCCAATACACTCCACTTGTTTGTAAATATGTATATATGTATGTATATATGTACAAAAATATGTATATTTGTATATGCTGGTATTTGTGCTGATGTCTGTATGCGAAAAACTAACGGCATTTGTATTGTTCTCTAAAGCTTGCCTTGCTTGCTTCTGCCTTAACGCTTCTTTATGAAACAAAACTTAAATTGCTTCTGAGTCGGAGGATGTATGTATGTATGTATTCTTAGATATACATTATCTAAGCAAGTATGTATATGTATGGTATATGTATGTATATGTAAGTAAACGTATCAACCCTGTACATTAAGTCGATATAGAAAGACAAATAGTCCATCAGTAAGTATATTTTGACCTTTGAACACACATTTGGAGTTTTGATTCAAAGAGAATACTTATGGTCACCGAAATGAAAATGAAATGGTTAAAAACAGACACACAAGTGTACGAATTTATACTTATATATGAACATATGTAAGTTGCTGGTGGTTAGTGAAATTCTTGAGACCTTGAGGATTAATTACGTTAGAACTCCTACGCTCGGATCAGCAGGCGCTGGTTATTAACCTTTCACTACAAACATACATTCACTCATTCCTTGTTCACAAAAATAAGAGTGACGGCATTAAATTAAATATAATGATTGTTTACTTTATAACAAAAACAAAATCAATTTTCTAATTTTTTATAAAAAAAAAATTCACATTCGGTAATGATTTGTTTTTTAAGCAAGTTTGTAAAAATAATAAAAAAATAAATAAAAAACTTACATATGTTTCATGAAAAAAATGCTTATACGAGAGATTGACTAGGTCATCCTCTAAGGGTTACCCACTTTCATAAAATTTCAACAGCACATTCCACTTTGTCTAATATTTTCGTAGGTACCTTTCGAATCATTAAACCTTGAGTGGCCTAATTTGTTCAGCAAGAAAATATCCCCTATTCAATAACATCTTTGACCAAGGTCCGTACCAGTAGTATACTATAATAACAAATAATTCAAATTTGCCTAGTCTTACCTCAAACTTGAAATTCTTTTATTTACTGAACTCATATCAGAACTACTCGTCCTCTGCCTTCCGAAGATTGTCTTACTTCAAATGGTCTCTCAGTGCGCAAAGTTGAAATTTGAGCTGAGTTTACGTCTAGAATGCGTTCAATATCACATTTGTTTTGGAATTGCTGAATCACATTATTATTATTTGCGTTTGTGTATCCCTAGAATTGGGCAATATAGCTCCATGGCTTGAAAAATGTGTATTGAAAAAGTTGGTGCAGACATTGTTCTTTCTTTGAAAAAAATCTAATACAATAAGATAACTGAAAGAACAGGAAATGCAATTCATTTAATTTATTTTCGTAGCAGACTCGCGAATACAAATATTAGACAAGTTCATATGGCTCGTATGTTTTATCAACGACAACAAGATGCCCACCCCACCGGTAGCTACAAGAAAGCCGCATAAAATTAGAAAAGTAAATTTAACAAACATGAATACAACTCTAACTAAGCCAAATACATACATGCATATGCACCTACAAAAACATTTGCCAATTTAGACGCTGACGGCGGACGAATTTCATCGTGGCATGCTTCTTTGTATGAGAAACTCGGCGATATGATCTGTGACTGCATGAAAGAATACTCGATTGTAGCAGCAAATGTCTGGGATTGTCGCCAGCCTAAAGGTGCTGGCAGTAGCGCTGTGTGGGCGTCTCCGACATTTTATTTTCATTTGAATTTCTAATAATTACTACTTGGAGAATTCATTTTTAGTATTACTTCTTCGAATATACAAACATGCTTTAAGCCAATAATTAACCTGTGGGAAATGTACTCGCAGATTTAAGCTTTGATGTCAGAAAATATTGTTGTGGAAACTTAAATGGTTGATTAAAGTGTGACATGGCCCCGCATCATGTTAAAACCTTAACCCTCAATACCTTTATGACCCATTTGCGAGGAAATATAATGAGTCAACATACACCGATAATGGTTTCCATTGGCTATTATGGCGTTTTCAGTGTACAAACGCAATTGCGCGACTCCTTATTTTGATGGACGAGCAGTATTTTACGGTATGACCAGCATCGAGCCGAGAATACTAATAACGGTTTGGATAAAAATAGTGAGAGATTAAGATTCGAGCGCCCCAATTTCGACCTTCGTAGACTAGAGCATTTTTTATTTGGGGCATCTTAACCACACACTCTCATTTGGAAGCACACCGTTATTTTCCTATCCAAACGAAACTTCTGTATGAAGTGAAGCGCCACCAGATCGCCAGTGCATTCGACTCCAACAATAAAACAGAAATTAATTCAAATTTAAAATTATAATCTTTATAAACAACACCACCTTAGGAGAACAATGATGTGGCGCGTATTTGGATTTAAATATCCGCATCGAATGTGGCAACAACACCGGTTTATTCACACACGTACCAAAGGCTGCTGGGAGCGACACACGCACCCATACACTCACCGCGTAAAGAAGTAAGAAGTGCAAAGCAAATCCCGCGAACTGTATTAGCAAATAATTTTTGAGCGCTTGCATGTGTGCGTCTCTGTCTGTGTGTGCGTGTTCTGGCGTGATTGTGAAGCGTAAAGTAAAATGAGAAATCACGAAGAAATCGTGGCCGCGGCCGCAGCCACAGGCAGGTTAGTGTCCACCTACAATCGCTGATAAAAATAGCATAGAAACGATTTCGCGCCAGCGGCAAGGCGAACACAAAGGGGCAATAAGAAAGAAAAAAACAAGAAACGCGGCGACAAACACATATTGATTTTCTATTCTTTTTATGCAAACCTACTTACGTAGTAGTCATACATACATATGGACCAGCACACACTTGCAATTTGGCATGTGTGTATATGATTTACCATGCGAACCTACATTTGTATAGCTTGATTTCAAATTTACAAGCAATGAACTCGTAAATAATATTCTCAAGGTCAACTTTTATGGACATATCACATTTACGTCTATGGCGAGAATGAAAGTAAACGAGTAAACGAAAACGTTGAACAAATACAAGGCTAACGTCTTCCAAAAGATCGGAAAGGATCCATTTTGTTGCTGCGTTCGGGTGTCAAGCTAACGATTCAATGCGTTGTAGATACAAAGAAGGATACAATCGTCTACAATCGTCTATTATAAAAGTATCGAAGCCAATCTTAATATCCCAAGCGGTTGGCTAGTTTATTTCCATAACATTGTGGATCCTATGCCAATAGCGAAACCTATTTGCTGGAATTGCCCACTACCTTCACTTACTAGGATTATAGACATACTCGTGTTGCTATTGGGATTAATTTCTTTGCTAGCTAGCGTCGTCCCACAAGCTGCTGCTAACCATGTATTCAACATTAGTTGCTAGCACTTTTATGTATGTAGTAATCCCGAAGTCGGTTCCTTTCCGACATCACAACATGAATGGCTAATGTTTTCACCCAAAAGGAGGTGTTTTAGGAATGCAATTAAAAATCTTCCCCTATTTTTCGTATCGCCGACTAAAATGCAAAACTGTTCTTGTGGGGGCGTAAGCAGTGGCCTGAATTGCGGTGGGAAGTGAGCGGCAGACAGGGGCTCGCAGGTTGGCTAGCAGTCTGGTCCACTTTGTGTTGCAGTTGCTTTTCATGGCGCTATTTGGTGTGGCCTACAAGTGTCTCGTATGGGCGAAGGCGAACATAGCCAGCGCGTGTGCCGCCATTGAATGATCTTCGCCATGTTCTTGTTGGCTGCGACTGTCCCGATTTCGCCGCTGGCAAACGCTTTGTGTAAATGGCTTGTGAATTGACAGTCGAACATTAATTTCTGCGCTTGGACGGACCAACCGAATTTTTAATTGCATTCGCAGTAAAACACATAATTTAGTTTGGGTGCAACTTGAGCAAGCGCACACAAACACAAGCACAATACAATAGCTAGCTATCCGAACATAATTATATAGCCGCTTGTGTGTTGAGTGAAATTTAAATGTAAAACATTTCATTTTGAGAGAAATGCGAAAGGTTGGCACTGCCGAAATTGCACTTTAAATCGAAATACCTGGTGTATACCTTTTGGCTTTTTTCGTGTTTTAGCTTCTTGTGTTTGATGTACTGTAATGGGGGGCGTATACGCGAGCAACTTGTTCCCACTTGCATATCATATGAGTATACACAATTATGGGCGTGTGCGGTCGCAGGGCACATTTGGAGACAAAGAATTTCTGTTTTACAAATGCAACAGTCGTTAGTGTCAGCAATTCTCATGTCTACTTGAGGTCTTGTGCATATGTATAAACTTAAGTATTTAGTAATATAAATTTGTTTCATCGCAGCTCCAGTTAAACGGTAAGGCAAACCCACAGCCATGTGCATATTTATATCACAAAGAACGTTCCCTTAAATGGAGCTGTCTTCCACGTTTCGTTAAAAACGTTTCGGTTTTTTGATCAACCATTCTCCCATTACAACAAGGCAATTATCCTGCCAATGATTATGTCACACGAACTCTTGACCATAAATCCTGACATTCTCGCACACTCCTCCTATGTCGAATACCGTGGAGTAGTCAGGCTTGTTTCGAAGCAACACATTTAACTTTATAGACGGTGAAATGCCTCATAATCGGACACCCACCGTCCAGCTATGGGACCTGTCCACATATGGAGGCGTCTAGTGTTAATGCTCGTATTGGTCAATTGAAGAGTGAATTAAGCAATCTGATCCCTTCATAGAAAACTAAAACATTCGTAATTACAATTGCAAATGGCGGACATTTACCACCATAGCCAATCTTTGTGAGGTAAAATGTTGTTGCTTTTATGGTAGCGTATCGCTTCGAAATAGTTGTCAAGAAGTTTCCGTGAATTATTATTGTTTCCACAGTGGAATATGAAAAATTCAAAATTAACTCATTTTATTACTTAAAATCGTTGTTGTGGCCATAAATTGCTAGTAAATATAATATGTAAACGTATGAGCATTTGGCTCTGCACACATCTCCGAACTGTAATGAGTAATTTCACGAAATTTATGCGTTAAAAACATTTTAATAAAATACACAATCAAATGTAAATTTGGCTTTGGGCCAATTAAATTTCACTTAGAACTTGGTAAGAAAGATGATAGCAACGGACTAAGAAACGACTTTGTATGTTGACTTGGTGGCAGTTTTGATTTTCTTGTTTGAAGGACATCGTTTGTATTTAGTGAGGATTTGCAACAAAAAAAAAAGGAAAACAATCATATATAAATTTAATTAAATATAAATAATTATACTTGAAAATATAAAAAAAAATTAAAACAAAATATGATACAACTACAATGCTCGCTGTTCTTCAATGAAATTTACCACACCACGCTTTCGGTGTGTAGGTGTATTTTCACGTTGAATTCTCCCGATTTGCACGAGCATGCGCCGTTAATATAGAAAGTCAAAAGAAAGAGAAGTCGGTAGCTTACAGAGAAAGAGGTAAAGCTTTTAAACTTTGAGAATGCTCTCTTCACAGAACCAGAATCGTTTGTTTACATGTTCGCAGCGAACAATGCATTTACTTAATAAATATGTTACTGTTTAACATGGCTATGGGGAAATTAGAAAAAGCGGAAAAATTAGAGGAATAAATATCACTTTAATTTATCACAATAAAAGAATTCTAGCAATTCAATAAAATTCTGTTCTGACGGGATTATGCGGAAAATGCGAAATCAATGTGAATGCAATATATCTGCGGAGCTGACGCCGATTCTGAAATCTCAACCTAATACAATAGGTTGTAAATTTTCCGTTAAGAATAATTAATTTTACTATTTTTGAATGCTAAAAGCTTGCGTCCATTTGTTAAATATTTAAAAATAAGTCTCTAAGCTAAAATTACAACTATGACTTGAATTCATACTCACAAACAGATGTTATGTATATAAATAATGACAGAGGACAATTCTTTGGTATAGCATATGTATGTACATATATATGAATTTCAGGCTAAATATTATGTTTAATTGTGCATGAACTTGAAATATGAAATATAATTCCCTCAGAAATAAGCCCTCAATAAAAGATTAAACAACCTATGAACATAAGTTGAATGCAAACAAATTGAATACGACAATACCTATACACATAGCCACATATATATACATACACGCGTAAAATCACACGTACACGCAGCCACATAGTATATATATCTACAAAAACACGCGCTCAGCGCCGCCTCACATATTTGTACTATAATGTAGATACCTCGCACCGCCCCGCATTGTTATTACACATATGTAGTATGCACGGCATTCGCTGCTCAACGCCTAAAATGCACCCGATTCCCGATCGAAACCTATCGATTCCTCCATAAATACAGTATTATTGTTGCGATTATCAGAACTCGATATTAACAAATATCTGTTCCACCCCCGAACAGATAAGCCGCAATGTCGCAAGTGTGCCAAAGCTTTGCAAGAACTGGAGAATATCGACGATGAAGCAGATCAGTTGGGCATTGGTTTTGTCAAGATTCATGATGAGGCATTGGCCGAGGAATATAATTTGGGCAATCTTCCAGTATTGGTTTACTATCGCCATCAGACGCCGATCATATATGAAGGTATGAAGAACAAGGCAATTACTGCCCTTTAATGGCCGCACATCACAGCTATCCTAATCCCCGTTAGATAAAGATTATGCTATATAATATATGTATTATCCAGGTGAATTGTCCCGAGAAGAGGATGTCTTAGAATGGCTGGTGCAAAATAAATCTACCGGTGATGAAGATGACGTCATAGAAGATGTTACGGCCAAAACGCTGTCCACACTAATCAGCAATATCGATAATCTGGTTGTATTATTCTGTACGAATTCGAAATTATAATACTTCAAATATGAATACTGACTGAATAATGATTCTCATACGTTTCACAACTAGATGATCATGGTAATGATGATTCAATGACCGTATTGGAAGAGCTAGAACAAATTGACGACGACTGCGACAAACACGGTATTCAATTTGTGAAAATTGACGATCCAAAAGCCGCAGCCGAATATGGAATCGATACGGTAATGCATAACGAATGACAATTTTGAGAAACCATACATTTGATTAATAAAAATGTTTATGCGCGCGCGTGTGAACAGATTCCGGCAATAGTATATTTCGAAAAACAAATTCCAAATATTTATGACGGTGATCTCATGGCTGAGGAGCAGATACTCCACTGGCTGGTGGGACAATTAGAGCATGACGAAATCGAGGATGTTACAGATGAGATGCTTGACAAGATGGTGAAGGAAGGCCGTGTTATGGCTGTGCTATTCTGTAACTATACCAATCAATTGACTACTTCTGATCCTCTTCTGCCTCATTAGCGTGCCGTGTTAATGACTCATTTCCCCCATTTTAGATGATAACAATGATAAGAAATCACAGAAAGTACTCGAAGAATTGGAGAATATTGACGATGAATGTGATGCATTGGGTATAACTTTTGTGAAAATTGACAATCCCGAAGAAGCCATCGAATACGGCATAAACAAAGTTCCTAAACTAATTTACTTTGAAAAAGGCATTCCAACGATTTACGAAGGCAATCTTGAGGACGAAGAGAAATTGCTGAAATGGCTCGAGGAGCAAACCACTTCCGATCAAATTGAGGATATAACTGACGAGATGTTGGATTTGATAATAGAAAAGATGCCCTATGTCGCTGTGCTCTACTGTAAGTTGTTGCATGAAATTTAGCTCAAATTGGCGAATGAAGCTAGTACGAGCTAGCCTAAGCGATCTCGTACTCGCTGCAGTGATATTAGCCTTATTTGCAATAATACATTTTCCTTCCAGAAAGGAAAGCAAAAATTACCCAATTTGTACATAGTCAGTTTATTTAGATGTAGATATTCGATGTTCGTGCGTGAGTGTGTTTTGCGTGAAATAGATGTTGTTGCAATCTTCTTTCATGGTGTATAAGTAAGATAGAACGTAAAGCCTTTTTGCGCTAAGCCTAAATTATGCTTTATGTGCTCACTTGGGTATTAATGAATAAAAATATTTATTAAACTAAAATTATCGCACAAACTACACAGATGTCTGCACAGCCAATAAATGTAGCGCCAAGATCAGGTCAGTTACAATCAAATATGTGTATGGCCAGTGCAGGCAATTATTGAAGATTACCTTATAATTCCGATCCAATTACAAACCTAAACTTAAGACGGTGTTATAAACCTCTCTCAGGATCATATATTGTTAGCAATGACTTATTAAATTTTTCAGTATAACGAAAAGCGGCTGACTAGTATTTAGAACTACCACAAATGGTTGTGCAAGCATCTGTGTCGTCTACGTGAGCTCTAAAGTTTTGTTGCGATCGATATTTGTTGTTGTGTCTACGAAACCTAACCACTAACATCTGATGAAGATCTGAGATGCGATTTTGAATAGGTCAGTAATAGTAGATAGTCTTAGGCGATAGAGTTTCTCCACTCACGTTTGGCATTTAGTAAATTAGTGTATTGAAGTTTAACTGCAACAGGAAGAATTAGGGTTTTTGTATCTAAAAACTTCTTTCGTTCAAAGTATTGATGGTTTTGTTCATTTTTGTCCCCATAGACGACAAGGACCAAAAGAAATCGCAAAAGGTACTAGCCGAACTGGAGAATATCGACGATGAGTGTGATCAAAATGATATCGCTTTCGTCAAAATTGATGACGATAGTGAAGCGAAGGAGTGGGGTATCGATGAAATACCGTCGATTGTCTTCTTCGAACGTGGCATACCGCATATTTACGAAGGTGATTTGATGAAAGAAGACGAACTCTTGGGTTGGCTCGTACATCAGAAGCGTCACTCGGAGATCCCCGAAGTTACCGACGAGATGAAGGATAAGTTGGTTGAAAATACTGAACATTTGGCCGTGATTTTTTGTAAGTTTGTATCCTTTTCGCAATATTATAACTTGCGACACTATTTTTTGACCACCAACTGTACATTTAGTGTAACAAAATTTGAGATCGGATACCTTTCGACTATAATTTGTAATACCCTTCACACTTTAAAGAGGAAAGAATTAATAATCTTTGCTGTAAAATAATTGTATGTGTTGAATGCGTTCCGAACAATCTTTGCTATTTTCGACCCAGTGCACATTTTCATATTTTCAATGTTTCATTTGTATTGTTTTTTATCAAGAAAGCACCGAAAGAAAAACTTGACATGTTCTAACGGATTTTATGTACTTTTGATCAGATGACAAGGATGATAAACAAGATATTCGCGTACTCAACGAACTGGAGAATATTGACGATGAACTCGAAAAGGAGGGCATTGTGATCGTACGCATTGACAATGCCGCCGAAGCTAAAGAATACGGTTTAGACCATTTGCCTGCACTCATTTATTTCGAGAACAAAATACCAGCACTCTACGAGGGCGATCTAATGAACGAGGACGAAGTATTGGAATGGCTGATTTTGCAGAAGCGTACCGCCACCATTGAAGAGGTCACCGATGAAATACTAGTCGAGTTAATCAACGACCATGAATATGTAGTGGTATTCTTCACCGGTCCCTGTGAGCCGGGTGAAAAATGCGATAAGACATTGAATGCATTGGAGAGCATTGACGATGAACTGGATGAAGCAGGTATCATTTTTGTCACCACCGAGGACACCAACATCGCCAAGAAGCACAACATAAAGAGTTATCCACAATTGGTATTCTTCAGAAATCGTGATCCATTAGTTTTTACTGGCGATTTAGATGATGAAGACGAGGTATTGGCATGGATCACAGATGAAGACACTCTTGAGATTCCGGGTAAAATTGAGGAAGTGAACACGAAAATGTTGGATAAGATACTGTCGGAAAATGATCACGTGGTGGTATTCTTTTGTAAGTGAAAGAAGATCAAAGTCTTTTGGACACTTCTTATGCACGCTTTTTCTTGTAACCTTTTTACAGACCGTGAGGGCGATAAGCGCGCACAAAAGATTTTGAATGAACTGGAGAACATCGATGATGAATGTGAAGAAAAGGATATTGACTTTATCAAAACTTCGGATCCTGATGTTGATAAAGAATACGATCTAGCTAGCTTGCCGGCATTAGCATTTTACAGACACAAGTTCCGCACGATATATGATGGTAAGCAATAGTTGGAAGTTCATTCTTATGTATATAATGATTTATAGCAATTGTCGATTCTTGTATGCTTCAGGTGATCTCATGAAGGAGGAAGAAATTCTGGATTGGGTTATCGACCTCCATGAATCCACAGCTGACGTTATCGAATCTGTCGATCGCAAAACTTTGCAAGTTCTGATTAACGACGTAGAACACTTGGCTGTGTTTTTCTGTAATATACATAGTTTAAATCAATTTGCATTCTCTGATTCAAAATATACACTTATTTAGATGATGACAAATGCGAGTCGTGTCCACAAATCTTGGAGGAATTAGAGACCATTGATGATGATACCGACAAGCACGGCATACAATTTGTCAAATCGAATGACGTGAAGTTGGCGCATGAAATAGGAATTTTTGCATTCCCAGCTTTGGTCTATTATGAAACGGGCGTTCCAATCATGTATGACGGTGAGTTGGGAAATATGCTCCGTGTACCTAAATACTAAAACGATATATTGCATAAATATGTAATCACATGTTTCTACTTTTTCCGACAGGTAATCTCAAAAATGAAAATCGTGTGTTGCAGTGGCTGATCAATCAGAAGAGTAAGTGTTCTTTGTTCGAAAGTTTTGTTTTCCAGTTTCGGTTGCGAACACACATACAATTCTATTCCTAGTCCTTTAACACGAGACACACACGCCACATACCATTAAGACTCAGTCAATATATTCATATTCTTTGACTCATGAGATTCCTTATTTATGTAGTATGTATATTATACACACACTGAGATCTCAGTATATCTACCTTAGTGAATACACCGATTGAGCAATGATAAAAAATAAAATTTGTTAACTTTGTTAGCGCCATACATTGAACGTATGGCTAAGCGAATTATCAAAGCAATTCTGACAGTCTAGGCCATATCCATAACGAAGAGGTGCGTATATTTAGTTGAATGAAAAAAACATACTTTTGTAGTTTATGAATACGTCTATCGTTTACGTATCAAAGCCTTCATTACTCATGTGCATTTTTTGAATTCAAATTGACTCACCTGATTTTCAACCACATCCCTCTACAGCTCGTATTACTTTAATCGAAAATACTTTTTCTGTTAATTGAATACCGCTTTCAATGGTATTAAGTTGAAAGCTTTGGTCAATTATCAAAACTAAACTGTTGTCGATACAGGTGAGGATGATGATGATGATGATGGTGATGATGATGATAATGACGACGATGACGACGATGACGATGATGACGATGATGAGGAAGATATCGACGATGACGAAATCAAAAATCAAATTAAACGGAGAATCAAAAAAGGACGAAGGTACTTTGATAAAGACGATGACATTAACGAAGACAATGACGATGACGATGATGATGATGACAATGATGACGACGACGACGAGGATGAAATAACCAAGTTGGTTTACCCCAAAGCGGAGAAAAGTAAAGAAGAGGAACTAAAACGATTAAAAAAAAATATTAGGACACAACAAAAAATTGATGAAGATGATGATGATGATGACGAGGATGTTGATGACAAAACTGATAAGAAATATAAACTAATCAAGCGTAGAATTCCATACGACGAAAACGATGAGGATAATGAATCCGGTGATGACGATGCCAATGATGCTGGGGACGACGATAATGACGACGAAGGTGATGATGAACCACACATGCGAGTGCGATATAGAAAGCCGGGGTCACGAAGAGTACAATTTAAAAAAATAGTTTTTAAAAGTCGTTTAATAGAGACAGACGACGATAATGATGACCAAGAAGATGATGATAATAATGATGATGATGATGATGGTGATGGAGATGGTGATGATGATAATGATGATGAGAATGATGATGGTTATGAAGATGATGATGTTATTGATGACGATAATGATGATGATGATGACGAAGATGAGGATGATGATGTTATTGATGACGATAATGACGATGATGACGATGATGACGACGAAGATGAGGATGAGGATGATGAAGTTGAAAGGCAAAATGTCAAAAAAAGAAAATACATCTCAATGTCACAACGAAAAAACCAGCGCCGTAAATCGGAGGATAATGATGACTACGATGATCGTAGTAAAAAACAATATCAGCGCAGCAAACCGAATAGAAGCAAAACGAATAAGGACAGAAATGACGATGACGAAAACGAAAACGACGACGAGGACGAGGACGAGGACGACGACAATGATGATGATACGAAAGATGTTAAAAGTCATCCAAAATTGCGCAAGCCAATAAAACCTCAGAAAATTCATCAAGCTACTGAACTTTGCAACAAACGATTCTTAGATAAGTTAGGTAAATCCTTAGAAACATTGTTGGCAAACGAAGACTTAGTATTGTGGCACTCCCCACCCCTCCCCTTATTGATGTAATTTACATATAAACGAGTATGCTCACGACCTACCTATTAATTACTACATTTTAATTAAGAAAAAATTAACATCGTGTATGTATATGTTTATCTTAACCGATACAGGATATACCATAGTGTCAAAGCATAATCGTGCAATGCCGAAAGGCACACAAGCCAATCATTTCTTACCGAAAGCTGAAGGTAAAACAAACGACTTAAATATGTTCAAAATTTTGGCTCAAATCAGCAACAGTAACAGTGCTTTTCGTGTGCGAAAGTAAATATATGCATCGAATTTGTAATTACCATATATAATGCGTCCTGAAATACATAAGCCACCCAGCAAAATGCTTTGCACGATTACGTAAAGTCCTCCTGAAAGGGTTTCATGTTGAGTTCCAAATTGGTTTACGAGATGCATTTGGAAACGAAAATATGATACTAATATAAATCTTTTCAAAACTAAAAACACCAATACACTATTACCTATCCACTTAGGGGGCAGAGGGAACTTTCCCTAAGATATAATGGCCCATGTAAACGATGATACATTTCGGGGTTTAATACTTTTTTTAAGAAAAAATATAGAAACTTCAAATTTAATGGGAAATGTTTATTATGATAGCAATGAACATTCTTTGGCATTTATTTTTTTACGCCACAGATGGTCCATCGGTTGAGTCCAATTTTCGATGACTTGTTCGAGCATTTCGATTTGTAACCCGCATAGACATTAGACTTTACGTATCCCCAGAGGAAAAAGTCTAACGGTCGCCATTGATGATTACGTTATTACTGGCGTAATTTTTTAAGAATAACCGACCGGCTTCAGTTCTTGTACATGCTATATAGCTAATTGGATATATGTAGTACATATCGCACGGGATGAACAGATTTAGTGCTATTTCATTACCCATATTTAGAAAATGGTGGATTTAATTCATCCTTAATAATCTTATAAGAGCATCATATGGTATATATTCTGGTACTTTAAGCATGTAAATTTTAATTCGAATAAATTCCAATTTACAAAAATCCATATTCTTGGATATATGAATGACCCCTTAATGACGCTATTTCAGATGATATCTGTAGTCGTGTGTGTCCAATCAGGCCAATATTTATAAATTAGCTCTTAATATAGGTGCCTCAGTATGCACGAACGCTTGAAATCAATAATTCGTAAAATAATGCAAGTTTAGAAAGTTTTGAGTGAACTCTGTAAGTGGTGCATTCGATCACAAGCACTAACCAATTTTGTCTATTGACTATCCGTAGCCTAACTCGTGCCCCTTAGCCAACAGCCTAAAGGAAATGCGATTGTGTTAAACAGTTTGAAAATGTATGTCCCTTAACTAATGTCTAATAATTTGTATGTACATACATATGTATGCAACCCACTATAAATTTTCCCAAATTGCCTAACAGCAACAAAAATTTTTACAATTTCGTTTGCTCATTCGGCAATTTTACTGATTTTCGAAGATTCAACGAACTAACAACAAATACATTAAAAATAACATAGCTGACACAATGTTTTTACGAAAAAGACTGCAACTTGATTTTTTCGAGCGAACAAAAACCAAGTTAATAAAGGGGATTAATAACAAAATGCAACAAGTATAATCATTGTCGTTTGTGGATGATTTCTTTTATTTTTGAGTTTCTTATTTTATAAGTAATGGTTGTATTTGTTTAATTATTAATGCGTACTTATGTCCTAAACTAAAAGCAAAATCATTCTTCCTGTAATATAAACTACATTTATGTGAAACAAACAAAAAGAAAAATGAAATAAGAAATCTCAAACCAACTGAAAGTATTTAAAATATAATAAATACCAAGAAAAATTGACAAATTGATTATAAATATATTTAGATATGTATATGGAATTAAATAAATGATTATAAAAATTAGTCACTCATATCGATTTGAATACAATTGAATCGCTTAGCATATATAGCACATACTTAGAAGAATGTCAGCATCAAAAGCATTTTGTCAGTTATAAATTCTGTTTGTGTCAATTTTGTGTGTTTCTTTGGCTGGGCATACAAAAGAGCATATTGTGTGATGAAAGTACTAGTAGGTGAAGCACGCTTTGCTCCAAAATCCATATTAAAATTTTCCAAATTTTATTTGAAAAAAGCACAAACGAGAAATCGAAGAAAACGTTGATAATAAATAAACAAGAAACTTTTCTAAAACTTATTTGCAACTTGAAATTTTAAAGTAAGTTTTTACTAACTTATCTGTGATTTTTCATTAGTTTGAATATTTCAAATATCGCTCCAAAGAATTTGTGTTAAGCGATATATCAAAGAAATTGCGAAAAATGTACCGTTAAATATGTGTACTACCTACCATTAAAAGTACAAACAAAAACCTTGTTTAAAGCAAGCAACTAGAAAACTAAACAAAACTATTTCGTTACTTTCGTGTACTTTTCCACCACTCTTTTGCGCTCTCTTTTAACTACTTTACTTAGTAACATTTAGTTTGCATATATTATGTTTTGTAATTAAAAGAAACCGTTTAATAACAACCGCAAATCATTCGTTTATGAAGTTTGTATAGACGTGCTTTGTTAGCAGACTTGCATTTTTTGTCTTTAGATGCCAATACTTTTTTGAGAAACAATCTGACAAAATGTTTTTGTTTGTTTGCACACAGATGACGAATGTTTCTATGTTGGATTGGGTCACGACGGCGGCTCAGCACGGCGTGGTAGTAATTTCGCACCGAACGCTTACAAACCATTCCAATGTTGTCCCACTAAACTGGAAAAGTCAACGAAAGTTCCCAAAATGACCGCACAACGCATCGGCCACGGCGACGGCGACGCGGCAAATAAGCGCGGCGGCAGCTCTGCGGGCAACTTTCAATTTGGACCGGCCACAGTGAGCGGTGGTGTAGGTGCAACCGGCAAGTCGGCCAAAGCAGCTCATAAAAAGGATAAGGATAGCAAAACCCCATTCAGGAAAATTGTGAAGAACGACGCAGGCGGTGATGACGACGAAGACGATGATGATGATGACGACGACGATGATGCGTCTGCACCAATGGGAAAAGTCTCCTACACCAGTCCTCGTAAATCTAGCGGCTCCGCAGCAAAGAAATCTACTGGTGGCAACAAGCAGGTGGCCAACGATAAGTCCTATGACAGTGGAAAATCGTCGAAAAAGACCAAAGATGGCGATAAATTGAATGTGAAGACCGGTATGTTCGGCTTTGGCAGATATATTATCTGGTAGTTAAGTGCCAGTTTGTATGTCGATAGAATTAAATTCGTTGCCTAATTTGACATATGTACATATGTATATATGTAAGAGATACCAAATCAATTATGTTTGTATATATGTATGTATGCAATGACGTGGTGTTTGCATGACATACATACATATGAACATTTGCATTTTTTTGGAGAATGTGCGTGGAGACATTTTTTCCTATTTTTATGTGATTGTTTTATTCTTCTTCTCTTTTCTTCTGTGTCTTGCAGGCTTTTATTATTTGCATAAACGACTAAAAAATCTATATGACCTTTTTCAGGATATCTCTCTTTGGGAATAAGGAAGCAATATAATTGAAAAAGCACTATCTAACCATAATATTAATAATTTACACACACAAACAAACACCTACACTGCATTGTTCATATGTACTAAGATAATAGAAAATACCCACTACTAATTATACCTTGTGAAGATTCATATCAAAAGAAATATGTACATATTTACAATACATATTAAAAAAAAAAACTGGAAAATACTAACAACAACATACAATTGCTCTGTTGTGTGCAAAAGCTATTTGGTCCCGAATAATTAAAAAAAAAAATAGGGTAGAACCCTATCACAGGGAGTGCATAACTAAGTATAGTTCAGTAGCATTGTATCATGCGCTCTTACAAAATAGCATCCCAAACAATTGGACATTTTTTTTAATGAAATTGATAACAAGAACAACACAATTTTAACAGTTTGTTGGCTAAATTATTTTAAATACTTCCATACATACTTAAATTGGACCTCAGCGAGGGCATGAATACTAAAATATATCGAACAGAGCTATTCACTATGCAGAGCCTTTGCTTTCAAACCTCGGAAATAGTTGTACCGCATACCCATTTTAACGTTTTCCGATAGTGAATGGCTTAACTAATGAAATATTTAGTGACTAAATTAGTAGCCACCGTCACCCCATTTGACAAACTACGAAAATCAGGATAATCCCATGAACTAATAAAACAAAACATCCATGGAACTATACACGCCGACATACAAATGTGTAGCCCAATTAGTTGTCCTTGAGAAATACTGCCATGGCACACCGCTTACACAAGGTTATACATAAGTGTGTGCATAAGTATAATAAAGCAAAAATTATATCTTGAAAATACAAAATCCGAAAATAAGAACAACATTGGAAACTGATCAGTTTTACTAGAGACAAAAAATCCATTATCAAATATAATCACCGATGCGTGATTTGGATATACAGTTGTCGTAAATGAACAATAACAACAACAAGAGAAATAAGAACCCCAAAGAAAAGCAACAACAAATATAGCAAATGTTCCACTACTTTGCAGAGATTGTTCGTTCGACAGACAACTCAATCCAATCCAACTCTTCAGTTCTCAGAAGTAATTAACTTCAAACAGAAATTAATCGCCTTCTATTTAGATTTAGTTGCTATACTGCATTTGCGCAGAACAGTTGTTAACGTGAAAAATGTTCAAATTAAGTAAAGTACTTCTATCTCAATTGCATGGACTTGATTAAGAAATATCTGGTTATCTCGTTCATTAGAAAAGTACTTATGGCAAATGCAGACGTTTTCTATTGCTCGGGAGTCAAGGGTCATGACTCAAGACTGTGCTATGCGTAAATCTGTATTTGTTTTTCGTTAGTTTCCTTTTTGTAGTTGCTTAGTAAAAAAGCTCCAATTTTTCCGTTCACTTTTTACGCCCCGCTTTTGATTTACCCCAACTAAAATGAATGTATGTACTATATGTCCTCACATTGATAGATATGTGTATTCACATAAGCCACTTCGTTTGCTCTTGCTCTCCATAGCCGTTCGTCGACTAGCCTTAAAAATTCATTAGAATCAAAGAACGTCAATAAAATAAGGACATGGTCCAACTGCAGGCAATTTGTACTTGAAAACTCGATAAATAAAAAAAAAAAAAAATGTCAGTTAACTATTTTAATTTTTATACTGTTATACTAGAGAATCTTAACTATTTACAAACTTTTATTGTTAAAGAAGAAAACAAAAACAAAACTCACTTGATAATCTCCAAAGTTGGAAAATTTATTTTATAATTACAACAAACAATTTTTGTAACTGTACTTAACACTTTTGATACTATACATTTACACGTTTTATGCCGTTTTGTGTACACTTTACAATGTAGGGGACTTGAAAATTTTATTGCTAACTTTTTATTATTATTTATTATGTAATATATTGTACTTATGTATTTATAATGCAAAAATCTGTTAACTATTTTCGGAGCTGATAAGAAAGCATAAGAAGTAAGTGAAGAACATTGTTATAATCGAACCGAATGCCCTACCGTCTGAAGACAACAACAATAATAACTACTTTGCATGTGTCTAGGCATAAATGCATATATAACTAATATATTTATATATGAACATAAAGCGCTAACTAAACTTAGCGGATAGCGGGGGCATGGTTTTCGATTAAAAAGTTTTTTATATTTTGTTGTAGAAAAAATTTTGTAGTTTGTGTGAAAGAGTGTTGTTGCAAAGCGAATGTAACACACAAGCACACACACACGCACACAAACCAATGTATATACATATGTATATAAATACGTATACATATATACTATGCAGGGGAGCCCCTAGGTGGTGCCTCTGGCTGTTTGTAATTTTATTTATTGTTGTGCCGGTATTTAAAATACCGTTAAACTCACGCCGGTTGCCTACATACGCACATACACACATATGCACGTTGGGGGCTAGTTACATTAGCATCTCGCTCTGCTATGTGTGGATGTGTGTGTGCACGCCTGGAAACGCTGTTATAATTTAACGAAGTTGAAGCACTTGTTATAAATGCAATTTTCTAATTTTAATTATAATAAAGAATACACACACACATACACAATATTATGATTAAATGAAACAAACTATCGAAATGTAAATGTTTTTCAAAAATAAAAAACAAAAACTAAGCTTAAGTAACATTTTACAAAACAGTGTTGAACAATAGCGACTTTTTGAAATGTACAACGATTTAAAAAACTCGGGCACACCGAGTTACGCATGTATGTACGCCGTTAAAAATAAAAGTACCACGGAGCGATAAAAGCAAAATAATTTCAATTGTCAAAAACAAATGTTTTACGGAAAAAAATTATTAGTAAAATTGTAATTTAAAACTGAAATTTTTAGAAATTTAATAAACAGATTTATACAAAAAATCCAACCACAAACGCATTTAAGAAAACTCAAAAGAGCCCGAATTCATCCATAGAGCCCTAAACAATATTAACACACATTTATTTTTCTACAAATGAACCACGCCCTTTATCTCTATTAACCGCTAAAGCATTCTCCTCGGCACTACGAGGCAAATTCTAGAAAGCACTTATCACAGTTATTTTAGTTCCAATTTATGGTGTTTGCATAATATTGAAGTACATAAACTACATATTGAATACATCTACATATATAAGAAAATATGTAATATGTATATAATTATGAACCTTTGTGTTTGAATTCTACCCACTTCTGTTATTAATCTCATGAAGGCTAAAACCCTCGAGTGCATGGGATTGGATGTCGACTTCCCTCAATGTTCCTCTTATTCTGACTTTTTTGAAAAACATATTTTTAACAATTTGCAAAAATTGTATCCCTAACAGACAGGGAACAAGTCATTTAGATCAGATGATGAATTAAAGTAAAAAGGGGAAGCCGGAAAAACTAAATCTTGTATGACCGCGATCGTGGATATTAATAAAGTAGGAGAAAATACATTTATTAATAACTTAATAAATTGTTGTTTATGCATGAAGAGGAAAATTGGAATTTACAAGAGTTTCCAGCAAAGATGTGAATAATAAAATTCATTTTTTAATTTATTTGCTTATTTTGAATATCCCAACTTTTTTGTTTTTGAAATATTGCCGGCTTTTCTTCTAAGCCATAAAAATATTTCAAATAGTTTAATATATTCCATTTGTTGTTTTTTATTTCGGCGGTGCTGATAGAAGAAGTATTCTTGTTTTCAGCATAAAAGTGTGCGTGATTGTGTGTGTGTAAGTGTATATGCGTTGGTGTTATGTGTGAAATTAGTGTGTTATTCTTGATATCGCTCATAAATCAGTTTTTCCTTGTAGGCGGTCGACACTGAAGTAAAAGAGATATTCTAAATTCACATTTGTATTATTCCGTTAACAAGAAGGGCAGTATTATAGCTTTTTGAATGAATTCTGACGTTCTGACGTTCGCTGAAACGAAATTCGAATTTGATCATTGTACTGGCGGCCAAAGTTACGATTCTGTTCACTTTCCTTCACACCGCAATTTCAATATGACTAATTCCGACCTCATAGCAAATGTAATCTATCGCAGGTACTCAGGTTATCGGAAGGTCAGGTTGCCGAGGTGAAAGTTGCAATTTAAAATCGAATTAAGCACAATGCCAGGTCGTTTTGGACGGTCGACACATTTTGAACGCAAAAAAAAAAATACAGGACTTATTTCCCCAATCATCTGATTTACAAAATTTGTCTCTGATACATTCATCCGCCGTAGGAAATTTCCGCCATCAAGATATTAGCACCGATTTACGGAGTTTATAGCCTGTATAATACAATACACATAAATGTTCTGTACTCAGGTAGTTACGTAAGTACAGGGTTTATAATAATATTTTTTGACGCTTCGTAACTCTTTTGAATTGATCGGCAAACTGCAGCAAACAGGTAATAATATCTCAAGACATTTGTTTATAAGCTAATCGTCAGTAAAATGAAAACCCCATTTATTTACATATGTTTTAATAATTTTACATCCAAAATAAACAGGCAATATCCAAGATCCACAAGTCGTCTTCAAATGGATTTTGGAACAAAAGGCCGATGAAAGTATCGAGCTGATAGATCGTGACACTCTAAATGAATATATTAACACCAAAGATTTTCTGGCCGTCGTCTTTTGTAAGTAAAACGCAAACAACAATAATTACAACACTAAGTAAATGTAATAACAAGCTATAGCAACAACAATATCAGCCCGACTACAAGTTAACGTTGTTTTTATGACAACAACAAGAACAGCCGATGAAAATAAAAACTGTAAAAAGTGTTTAAGCGTGTTAGCGCTATTAGTTTAGATAGTTAGCCCACTAAAAACTGTAACTGCTTGTCATAAAACCGCCACAATTCGTTCAATTGCGTTGTATTTAATTAGTAACCATTCCAGTTGGCTTAATTAGTAGTATATTGCTAGAACCTCGAAAACTTAAATTGCCTCATTGATCCTATGAACTCCGCTTACCGTTTGCAGATAAAGAGGACGATCCCGATGCACCGCGCGTTCTCCGCCACATTGAATTGATTGATGATGAGGCGCTAGAGTACGGTATCTACATTGTCAAAATGAACGACAAGCTAATGGCGAAGAAATACGGCTACCGCAATCCCCCTGGCATAACATACTTCCGCAAAGGCAAATACATCAACTATGACGGCGATATCGACGATGAAGAGGAGGTTTTGGATTGGCTCACCAGCCCTGCCAACATGGAAATGACTGACCACATTGAGAAGGTCAATCGCAAAATGTTTGAGAAAATACGAAAATCGTCCGATTACTTGGCTGTGATCTTCTGTGAGTACCAATCGTTCTTCTATATTTGTATAAATGTATGTATGTTTCGAATTGTGCATTTTCTTCGCAGATAGCGACGAATGCAAGCAATGCCCGCGAGTACTCGCTGAGGTGGAGCACATCGATGACGAAGCCGATAAGGCGGGCATCGATTTCGTGAAGATCGACGACAAACAAATGGCAAAAGAATTTGGCGTTTTCGCGCTACCTGCAATTGTATTCTTTAAGCCATCATCCAAGGAACCAGTTATCTACGCCGGTGAGTAAACTATGGATGTAATATGAGTTAGGCGTAGTGCGATCGGTTGGTTTAAAATGGGGGGGATAGAATGAATGCTTGGCGACAGCACTATGTTTAGTTCCAAACGACATACATTAATGGACAGGTGGTTTTCAATGACTTTAAAGATTTCAAATTATTTCAGAATGGCTAATGTAATTTGCTGGACACACACTTACATATACTTGCAACAACATTATGTATTTGTAAAACTTATTAATAGAAGATATAAGTCGCTATATTTATTTATAACATATAGTTTGTTGTATTTTTAATTACAGGTGATCTTTATGAAGAAGAACAAATTCTTGCTTGGTTGCTTACGCAAAAGGATCCAAGCGGGGATGTTATCGAAGATCTTGAAGGCGAGAAACTGGTTCAACTGATCGAAGATTCCGGTGCGATTGCGGTGTATTTTTGTAAGTAAACAATATAGTTTTCTTATGAAATTAGTGGCAGGCTGCAATCGGTTTGGTAGCATTAATGTGCAAAGTTGTAAGCATTTCCCAATTATTTCTATAAAACAAACAAATAACAGGGTATTGTCAATTCTTTCTAATAACTAATTCAATAGCTCATGTGACAAGGTTGAATGCAAGAACAAATCTTATTTTATCCAAATCCAAATATAATAACATCACTAAAAGATAAAATTAGGCGAACTGTCTTAAATAGTATATCTGAGTACTTTAAAAAGAGTTACTTTAAAAAGAGAACTGTACACTTTTGCCACGACTTCTATCAGTGCTCTCTAGACTTTGAATTCTTGAAAATAAGAAAGTAGTTTAATGAATTATGCTTCATGAGCCGTACTTTTGAAATGGTCTAAATGCTCCACCAGTTTATTCCAAGTTTCATTTCAAGCGCCAAGAGTCTTCATCCCATAAGAATAGGCTGACAGAAATCTCACGATCTATCAATGCTCTGGCTTAGTTCATCTCTTTTTTAATAAAAATTTTGATGACCTATAATGGGCTTTTGTTTTTCGCAGTAGGACGTTTCATTCTTTTAAATTTATAAAATTTGTTCCTGAGATATTGAGCGATACTTCCTTCTAAATTTTAACACCCACCAATAAATGTGTTCCTTCAATTTTGAGCTTGTCAGAAAATGTGTGTCTAAAATTTTTTGAAGAGTGGTCAAGCGCCATGAATTGAAAATTCTCAGACCTATGGCAGATTTCTTTTCAACTTGCTACATTTATTGCTACACTTTTGCGCAAAAAGATTGCAGCACTTAGATATAAATATTGACATAGTAAGTTGCTTTATTTGTCTAATAATGATTTACATAGTTTACTTTAATTTAATTTTTATAAATGTAATTAACGATATACGTACTTTTACTTGAAGCTAATTTTCTAATCCGATCTTTCATTCAAGTAGTTGCGGTTCATTGGCGACAAGAACTTCTCTTCTGTAACTAACCGTAGAATAAGACAATAGTACATAATTTTTTTATTCTATCGATCGAATTTAATGATATTTTCAAATTTGAATTCTTTCCAATTTTAAATTAATTTAACAAACTCAACAACGATGACAACAAACAATTTTAATAAAAACTACTCCTGACTTTACTTAAAACCCAAAATACATAAAAACAAAAACAAACTCAATAAAAATCAAATCAAAACGAAAACCAAACTCGAATTGAAATCAACGCTGAACGTAGGGAACAAAACACAATGTGACATTTGTACTTCAAAGGCAGCACGTAAGGCGAGACTGAAGAAGGAACGCGAAGCGCAGCAGCAGGAGGGCGGTGCGGGAGTAGCAGCATCTTTCGGCGGTGAGAGTGAAGCAGCCGCAGCTGAAGCAGAAGCGGGGGCCGAAGCGAGTGCTGCCAAGACAGCGACTCCATCCTCCGCTGCCGGCAGCAGCAAGCACGACGATGGTAGCGAAACATTACCGTATTACAGAAATTCCCCAGACCCCAAAAATACCGACTGTGTAAAATCAACTTTTTGATTCCATGCCACCTTGCGTGATTATATGCACACATATGTATATTTGTATTTTGCAAATTAGTTTGTAGAGTTTCATAGTTTTGAGCAACCTTAAACGTTAAGTAAAAGCGTATACCCTCAAATTCCGCATTTGTCGTTTTTTTTGCACGCCCAACCATTCGAAGTAAAACAAAAGAGATCAAAAGCTCTAAACAACCTCTAGCATTCTCTACCGTTGCCCATCCTCACACAACAACAACGAAATTTTTTTTACACTAGCCTCTTAGTGGACTTGTTACTGGGTCCACCATCTACATATGATAAGCTCGTAAATCTCTAAAAATATTTTGAAGGGGATTTTAATCTGCTAACCATCTTTGCAAAAATACGGCACCTTAAAAATTGCGATCTTCGATCTTGTGCTAACTTTCTCGCTTTTTTCTAACACTTCAATGTCCTACTATCCGCTTTTCTGTAACCCCTCTTGTACGCTAATTAATCCATTTTTGCTTTGGTTTCTGTATAGATGCCGATGGTTGTGAGCAGTGCACCAAAGTACTAGAAGAGTTGGAGAACATTGATGACGACTGTGATAAGCACGGTATTACATTTGTTAAGACACGAGATTTCTCTGTTGCTGACGGCTATGGTGTGCACGAGTATCCAGCTCTGGTGTACTTCGAGGGAGGTATTCCAAATGTCTTTGAAGGTAGGTAGCTACATTACTGAAGTGCTTACGGCTCTGAACAGGTCGACAATGTCTCGAACGATGACTATAATATATAGTATATATAATAAGCCACTTTAAGAGAATTTAGAATAGGCCAATTGAATACAATAGTTACGAAAGAAAACAGATGCTGAAAGCAAGGCTATCAGCTTAGGCTGCCGGCCAAGAGTTGTTCGCGACCTGAAAAACTGACAATTCGCAGCGAAGAGAAATAAGTAATCAATGTCTTTAATACATTGTGCATTATTCTAACCTCAGGTGAATTGAACGAAGAAGAAGAGGTCTTACAATGGCTTATCACCCAAAAGACTGAAGATCGTATCGAGTTAATCACCCGCCAGATGCTGGAAACTATGGTTGAAGAAACACAATATTTAGCCGTTTATTTCTGTAAGTTTAATCCAAAATTAGTGGTAATCCTTTTGATTTACTCAACTTTTTGATAAGTGTTGCTTCAAATATTCTAACTGTTTTTTCCCCTGTATTGTCCATTCATCATGAACCTCCACACTACCCCACATCAACAACACTGTCAATACAACCATAAAAATATTATATAAAAACAAACGACTACACATTCCGATCCAACACAAAACAAAACCGAAACCACAAAACTCCCCAGTACCCACTGAGCGCAATGGAAAACCACCCGCTTATTGCCGCAGTTTCTGTTCGCCTGCCTCTTTAAACGGAAGCATGAACAACACCTCGAAACACGCATCCAAACAATTTATAAAGAATTACATTTCACGCAAAAGAAAACGTATCGAAAATCAAGGTATTCACAAAAAAATACTACATAACCTACGAAATTTGTACATAACCAATTAATCTAAATACTTACATTGTGACCTATTTGGAGAATGGTACACGAGCATATTTTTTTGTATTTTCGAAACTAATTTTATGCTTCTGGGTCAGCATGATCGCAACTACAGTTAGGTTAGCTTTGAATATTGTGTTTACTTTTTACATAATGTCAAACAGCAGAGTATCTTTTCAAACTAAATGTCACTTATAAAATAATGTATCTAAATTCTGCTTAGTTTTAATTGGTTGGGTTGATCCGAGTGGTTGATTCCAAATGTATTATAAACTATAATTAGAAGCGTTATTCTAAATCTCTGTTTTCAGCAAACTGACGTAAAACAAACACATAATACCCGATACTCATTCTTTCATACAAAAATGTATATGTATGTCGCGATAAGCTGGGCTTTACCTGTTATGTTAAAACCGGTGAGCCCATATAGAGTAGTTCTCGAGAAATTTTGCCAACCGACTTCAAAAACACAGTTTCGAAAAAACGCGTTTAAAGACGGCGCACAAGTTCTCGAGGCTGTGTCGAGAGGCGAACTATTACTCGGATCAACTTGACAATTTAGGACAATATTTCAGACATGTTGTAGAATTTTATCAGATAAAAAAAGAAAGATAAAGATTTATAAAGTAAATCGTTATTGCGTGAAGTTTGTATAATACGATTACTAAGGGTTTTTTTTTTCGAAACCCAAAACAGACATACGAGAATTTTCATTGCATATGTTACACGTGTATAAATTTATTTTATTTAGTTTGGAAATGAATACCTTAATTTTTGGCGTTTTCTTTCTCTGTCCCCATGTAACACAACTAATTCAATTTTCTATTTTTAAGCTAATTTAATACACAATTTTGCCTTGCTTCAAGAAACACAAAAGTATGCAAATCCGAAATACTAAATTTGTATGTATATAGTATTTTCTATAATAACAATAATCACATTTGTCTTCCTTAACTTTTCTCTGACCTTCCAAACAATAGATAAATATCAATTGCAATTAATCCGAAAAAATTCTAACGCCTAATTATTTGAACATTTCGTGCGTTCCATACTTGAAATACACATTAACTTAAAATATCATCAAAATTCACACATTGTTATTGTATTATATGTGACAAATAATGATTCTAGCTGTTGGAAATGTTAATTAAATGTTATTGGTTTAAAGACTAAAAATCGTTCATTGGTTTTCGTTATCCAGACAAAATCAACTGTAATATTTGCGATCAAATTTTGGAAGGCCTTGAACTGATCGACGACGAATGTGATGTCTTTGGTATCCATATGGTCAAAATACAGGATCCGCAACTGGCAAAACGTTATTCGATAAAGACATTCCCAGCGCTTGTGTACTTCCGGTAAAGTATTGCCAATTGTGTTCCCATTAAA
This sequence comes from Bactrocera latifrons, assembly GCF_001853355.1. Classification (NCBI taxonomy): domain Eukaryota; kingdom Metazoa; phylum Arthropoda; class Insecta; order Diptera; family Tephritidae; genus Bactrocera; species Bactrocera latifrons. The sequence goes on from NW_017537123.1 coordinate 600,754, forward strand.
TGTCCCAGAAACGTCGGCACGTTAGATTAGAATATATTGAAAAGTTTTTTTACTAAATTTGGTTGATGTAATGCAAGTGGTTTCAAAGGGATTCATTTGGAATTGCCTAAGGGTGTTGGGAATTTCATAAACGGAATTTTTAAATCTTTATTCTTGCTCTCAATAAAATGCCAGTGCATCTAAGAGTTAAATTACCAGCAACTTATTCAACGACTGAATAAATACCTATCCATTTAAAAAAGAAACCTTGTCCCCAACTGAATCGAAGCATTTACTCATTCAAAATCAAGAAGCACTGAACATTTATTGAGTATTGCATCAACGCTAAAACTAATATGCTTTCAAACTTATAAGCGAAAATATCACGGGTGCTAGGTCTTACGTTATCTTAGAAGGCATCAACGCCTTGTTTGGTGTCTGACTACATTTTTTCAGACAAAAGTATATTAATTTGGCATTTTCTTTCATAAAGAAACGGCAATCCTCTGCTTTTTGAAGGCGATCTACAAAATGAACAATCCGTTCTGGAATGGTTAATTGATGATGACAACCGCGAATTGGCAGATGAAATTGAAGAAGTAAACGAACGCATGCTAGATCGCTTAATGGCTGAGTCTACACTATTAGTAGTGTTCTTTTGTAAGTAATAATGTTTATAATTAACGTCAAGATATCTCTTTGTCTGTGAGTATATTTTCTTTAACCAATCATTTTATTATACTCAACATTATAGATGAAGAAGATTGTGCCGAGTGTGAGGAAATTCTCGAGGAACTAGAAGAGATTGACGGCGAAGCTGACATGTTTGGCATTGACTTCGTGAAGATTGCAAGCATTGAAGCGGCAAAGAAATACGATGTCGTGAATATTCCCTCACTGGTCTACTTTAGGTGAGTAAACTAATATCTAAAAAATAGTTCTTGCTCCGAATAAGGCGAAAATAGTGAACAAACAGTTTACCAATAACAATCACTGTCTGATTTACTTTTCAGAAAACAAGTTCCTGTTTTGTACGACGGTGATTTACACCAACACGACAAAATTATAACCTGGTTGACCTCACAAGATGTTTTCGAAATAAAAAATGAAATTGAGGAAGTAAATCGTAAAATGTTAGACAAACTACTCGAGGAAAACGAATTTATAACGGTTTTCTTTTGTAAGTAATATTAACTAATACAAAATATCGGAAAAGCATTTCACAACATACGAGGTAACCCTTTAGATGAACATAATCAGCAAGACAGTATCGCCGCACTGGAAAAACTGGAAAACATCGATAGTGAAACGGATAACTTGGACATTACATTCGTTAAGATGGCCGATTCGCGTTATGCCAAGAAATGGGGTGTTACAAAGCTGCCAGCTATGGTGTATTTCCGAAGAAGGTTCCCCAGCATTTATAGAGGTTAGTGCGGGGAATTTTCTTTTGGGAAAATCTAAAATAACTATGCGTTTCGAATTTCTTTGTAGGTGATCTTCTTTCCGAAGATGAGGTTTTGGAATGGTTACGCAAAAATCGCTTCCGCCAACCAGAATTGAATATATTCATGTATGCGCTAATCGCATTGGCCGTTGGTTTCTTATTATACACTGCCTTCCTGCTACAATGCTTCAAGCCGGCGCCACCGCCACCGCCACAACACCCAAAACAGTCGTGATAATTTAAAAACCAAAAACAATAAATAGTTACCATTAATTAAAGCGTATAGAGGAACAACGAATACACTGGAAAAAACTATAAATTGGAGAAAACATTTCAAACACACATTTCAATAAATACATCGACAAAAGAAATAAAGATTTTTCGAATTATCATCCAATTCTATCGTCTAAATTAGACGTAAGGAGAACTACTACAACGAATTTTTAGCAAACATAGATCCGAAAGCGAATCCAAATAAACATTAAAAAATAGAGAGAGAGAGAGACATACTTACAAAGAATCGATTGAAGTACATTTCGGGAATACTATCGGAGAGGCAAAAGAAATACTTCTTAGCGAAAAATTAAAAATTAAGTCCACAAATATGCAAAAGCTAGACCGCCGCAACTAAAACCCAAACGAAATCTAAAATGTATTTGTGTAAAGGCAATTGGGAAACTTAATTGTATCGTTGCCGTACGATTGTCGAAAAGGAATTTGAATTTATTAAATAAACTTCTGCGAATTATTTATTTCTGCACGTATGTATATACATATGTACATGTATGTGTGCAGATATACATGTTTAAGCCGTTTGTATTCGCATATATATATAAATATGAATTTTTTGCTACAAAATGGATAAAATAAACTATTTTTTGGATGATAAGAAGTGAAAGTGTGTTTATTTTCGATGGGTTGGCAAAGACTGATTAGCCTTTTATCAGTAATTTAGATTGAAATTTAACAATATTTTTATGTCTCACAAAATTGATTGAATTTTTGTATAATTTCATGCCCTACGATTACTAAGCAAAGCAAATCATAGTTTTTCTTTAAAAATTAAGAAAGGAGCGTCAACTTCGGCGACACTGAAGCCATAATACCCTTCACAATTGCTATTTTTATAGTATTAAAGATATGAAAATATCTTTATTTTCATTTTAGTCGGTCAATTTGGACGGCAGCTAAGTGCTAAGTGATCCTGTCTGAACATTTAGAAAGAGTCAAAGTCAAATTTCATGAAGGTATCGTGTCAGACAGGAAGTTTTCCATATAATGACTTGAGTTTGATTGTTCAACTACAGCATTATCCGATATCGATTCTCCAAAACTGAGGGAGTAGTGTTGACGTATATACCCACGGACAGACGGGCATGGCTAAATCAACTCAGCTCGTCACGGTGGTCATTTATATACATACATGCATACTTTATGATCTCCGATGTTTCAGAATTTTACAAAATTTGTGCCAAATTAAATATACTCCAAGCAGGGTATAATAAAATTTTGCTAGTACATTCACATAAAAAGTTTTCGACTCGAAGACAAGTAAAATCCTTGCCAACTCTCATCTTTTTACGCTCTGGCAAGCAACATTCACCATTGTTATTACATAGAGAGATACACTGAACTGAAGAGTTCATATACCACAATACTTTTGTTTTCTCCGCTTCTTTGTTTCCGTATGAACTGATAAGCAAAGCTAGGAAAGATGTATGTGAATGGGCCTATGCAGTCCTCAATGCATCACAGATCATGAGGGAGATCCTTCATGCCTTTCTTACTGATAGGGTGTATGAGTTAACCGGTGTTAATGTATTGGAGTTTCGTCACCTTAAACCCTGCCCTTAACAATATCAATAAGTGCACTCAGCTGTTGGTATCTCTTATCAGAAGATTTTGACAGTTATCCCTTATCAATATTTTGTTCCAAACAGTGTTGCCAACACTTCAACAACCTAGGATGTTTTGCGGATCTCCCCTTCAATGCAGCAATCAGTTCAATGAAACAAGTGTTCGATTCAATTATATAATATAACGTCTTGTCGATTGCTTAAAAACAAAAATTTGACAAAAGCAATTGGATTCATAATGTCAAAATCTGCCGTTTTTTCTTGTATTGTTTAATTTTTATGATTCAAAAACTAATTCTTAAAAAATTTCCTCCAAAGAAAATGCATTTTGAGTGGTAACTAGTGAAAATAAAAACAGAAAACACATGAAAAAAGAAAAACACAAGTGCTTTTGATATTATAGAAACAAACACTTCCTTTGTAAGAAGAAGCACGCACAGCCTTCTATAATTGAATTATGAACAAGTGTAAATACTACATTGTTCCTTCAAATCATTCAGTCAAATATTACTTTTTACAAATTATTCATAAATTTTTTTGTGTATACTTTCCATTCATTTATAAAATCAGCAAAATCATACCTTGGTGTTAGTATTTAAAAACCGCAACACTGTTTTTCTTTTTCAGAGGTGGGCACAGAAGAATCGCAAGTAGTTCGAAGTGAAATCGTGAAACAGCGAACAAAAGAAAGAAAACTGACATTTGTTTGGGTCAGCAGAAGAACGAAATAAAAACAAAATTCAAAATTAAAAAGATTTGGTTATCCGAATACCAGTAAAGGCAGAGAACGTTGGCTTGTAGCTGCTAGTACATACATATGTGCACATATCTATAACAATCGTTGCATACACTACCGAGACTCACTGTGAGCAGCCAAGTTGACAAGTGGAGAGAGTTAGCAATGTGTGCCGGAAGAATAAAACATTGAGAGCACTGTTATTATTGGATATTGAGTGGAGTTACGCTCACCTGGAGGCACGACAGCGAAAACAAAAAGTTTACATTTGATTTTGATGTGGAAACCAAATCAAAGGGAGGAACAATTTTCAGTTAGTTTTTGTTGTTCCGCGACTGCTGTGAATTGGATAATAAACGCGCTTGTCTCACGGACATATTATGGTGCCATATCAAATGAGAAGAACACTAAGAAAAATTACCTAAATTAGGAGCCGTGGAAAGAATAAAATATCGTTTGAAAAATAAATGAATTATAGAGTGAACAGAATTTCAATAAAATTAATGCGTAAATTGGTAAGTTAGACGTTGTGAAAATAAGATGTAATTGCATTTGAGGATTTATGTTTGTGGCTAGTAATTGATTCACCTACAAAGTGCAGTATCGAAAGCAGATGTGCTAGTAAACAATAATAATAACCTTGAACTCGCTTCAACTAACCAACTTAGACGTTGAAACTACTTTTGGTAAAATAGTGATTATTCCAATTTGCATAAAACGAACTCACATAACACAAAAAAGGCCAACCACTCGGTACCTAACAAAAAGTTCCAAAAGCAGAAAAAATGATCTAGCCTCAGCGACGTCTTAAACAGCTGTTGACACGCTTGTTTTATTGCATGCCAAACATACATATTTACTCTTAAATATATTGATATGTGTGGGATGCATGTTCCTCCAACCATCGATCTCACAATGCGGAAGTCTCAAACCATTTATATTGTATATTGGCATCGTTTATATAAGTTTGATTTTATTATACCGTTGGCATGTATGGTAAATATTTTGTCTTGCCAGCTTGCCTATTTTGCAATTTACAGACTCTGGATGTTAAGACGCGAGTGAAGGTGAAAGTTGTCAGCCCCACAGTTTCTGTTGTTAAAATTTACACCCATATTATGCTTTGGGTTATGTACATATCTATGTATATACATATATGTATGTATGAATGTATATGTTTGTAGTCTTGTACATAAATGCTAACCAACCTTGTAGGAACCTTTCAGGCTGGTGTGAGGGATAATTGAACGAAGTGGAATGTTTCTTTTTTATACAAATTTTTACTGACATAAATTTTAATTTTAATATATTTTTCATTACTCTTCATTATTGTTATCAAACCGCTTACGCTTAGGAATTTTACACAAAGCTTCCCGATGCAAGCTTAAACTTATTATCTTTTGTATAACTTTTACTAACTAAATGAAATTATATCAGGGGTTTAATAATCTCAAAAAATTTTCAAAATAACAACGAGCACAAATATTACAATAAATGTATTATTATTGTTACAAACGCTCATATTTTGTTAAGCAACGTACCGGTTCCTACATACATACATACAAATGCATGGTATTTAAATACCTGCACATAACCACAGCATTTTCTTTAATTACAAGTTCATATTCCATTACTCGATTGCGCCTAAAAGCAGCAAATTAGTATTTGACTTTCTAAATATCTAATTTTAGAGTTTTGTCATACATGTTAGTATTTTTTTTTTATTTCAAATTTGCAAAACGATTTCAACTTTGAACTAAACTCCATTGATGATTTTTTCTACGCTGTTCTGTATGCAAACTTTTGGTTAATAAATTGCAGTCTACGGTTTTATTAAAACAGAGCAACAAACAACGTGACACAGAACTGCATACACAGCGAATTTATGTTTCTTTTGTGACATCACGATATTACTAAACGAGATAAAAAGGAGAATATGTAAATTCATGTATCTAGTTTTTTGTCATATTAATTTTTTTCACTACTATTATGTTCATATATATGGATACCATTAGTGTTTTGATATTTTGAATTCTTGCTTTCAGATATTTCCTAGGAAATCTTTTGAGCCAAATCGTATGTAAACACTACTATGAGATTGGATGAAATTGTTGCGTGGTGAGTTCTTTTCAAAAATGGTATTACAGTTAGACTAGTCTTATTATTACTTTTATTAGAGAAAAACACTGAAAGTAAAGTTTCAGTATGAACTGTTAACTTAATTCACTCACTTCTAACATATTTAGTAATATAAGAATAAACTCATGCAATGTCTTCCGAAATATTTTTCTACGTACATATATACGTGAAATACCAAATAAACCATGTTCGCGAATTTTGCTAATTGATTACTTACTATTATTTTAGGTATCAGAAAAAGATTGGCACCTACGATAAGCAGCAATGGGAGAAAACTGTAGAGCAGAAAATTTTAGATGGTTTTAACAGTGTTACACTTAAAAATGCAAAGCTCAAGACAGACCTGATTGATGTCGATTTAGTTAGAGGTAGGGTTCGCCAAAAATTGCTCTGAATATGTAATTTTTCCAAATACTAATATTTACAAAATTTATTTCCTTTTGAGTAGGCTCCACATTTCCAAAAGCCAAGCCAAAACAATCTCTTCTAACTGTAATACGTTTAGCCGTGTTGCGGTACTTCTTCTTGCCCGTCTTTTCACGATGGTGGGTCAAACAAACATCGCCAAACACGTTCGCCGTGCTCCTATTAATGTACATCACACAAATGGTCACTTGGGCAATATACACCTTCAATTTACAACGATTTGGTGGTATCGATAACATAAACTCATCTTCGTCTTTCATAGACACAAATTTGACGAGAAGCAATGCAACCAAGGCCGATCTAAATTATGGAAGTAAACAGGTAGAAGAAGAGGTACGAACATGCGTATGCTGAAAATTTTATGAGCACAAGGACACATAATTATTTTCCCTTTTAATAGCACGTTGTCACCTTATCGGACCTGATTATACCAATGGTACTGGGCTTGCTGCTCAGTTTTATACACTCGCAAATTGTGGCAACTAATATTTTAACTAGTGTAAAGTCCAAACATAGACGCTGTTCGAACGCCAGCCAGAGTGGCAGACCATCCCGACAGAGTGGCGAGAATCGCGTTCGCAGGCGCAAGAAACTTGTGAGGTAAATAACCCATGCAAACATATGCACACACGAATGAATATATTTTATTTAAAATAAATATTTACCATATAGATTGCGTAATCAAGATTCTGTTGATGCCTCAACACAACAACAGCAGGCTGCAATAGTGCAGCAACAACAACAACAGCAGCAGCAACAGATAACCACTACACAAAGTACACAACAAACACGCTTATTATGTGCCATGCAAAGAATGCAAGCAAATTCTGGGAAGCTAACCAAAATTAACAATGCCACTACTAATGTCGTGGAATCGGCGCCAAGCAATGGGGCTGCCGATATAAACGACTCCACAATGCCAAAGAAACGGCCACCAGTGCCACCAAAAGTAACACCAGCTCGCATTGGCAGCGCCGAGATCTTCAACAACACCATCATTACCACGACCGGCATTCGTCGCTGCACCAGTCCCGCCAAACTAAAGCTTGATCTCAAACGCGCAACGGAAACGACGACAACTGCTGCAGACTTCAGCAGTACCAGCACCGATTGCAATACCGATAACCATAGTCCTACGAGTAGTCATAGTTTAGGAAATAAGAAACGAAATGTGAATTGGCACTCGCCCATACATAATTACGCTATAGTAAGTAGCGAACCGACTGTGGTAAGTACACAAGAGAAGCAACAACAAACCTCGCCACAATCACTGTCATCCCCCTCCGGCTCCGCTTCAGTATCGGCAGCGACCACCACCACGACCAGTGAAACTAATTCTCCGAATACAATATGCGGCTCCACAGGAACAGTGCGCACTAAAAGTGGTGCAACTGACGCCAGCTCTACTACTTCGAGCGCTGACTGCTCTCCCGGCAGCAAAATGGTACGCATCGATACGTGCGTACAAGAATTCTATGATGATCTCATAAGGCGCACTGATTGCCTAGTTTCCGAACATCGAAAGGAGAATATGAAAGACCAAAGTGTGAGCGGCGTTGCTGCTGCGTCTGTGTCTACTAGTGCGCCCAACCAAGGTTCCTTGGCGATACCAGCACTTCGTAACAACAATCGACGCCAAATCTGTGAAGATGATGGCTTTGAGAGTCTGAATGGCAAAAGTTCAAGTGGGGAGGAAATGAATATAGCACTACCGGTTTCGTATGCGGAAACACCGGTGCTGTCCGAAGAGAATAAACTACGTTTGCGATTAAATGCAACCAACCGGATAGAACGATTGGAAGATACCAGCAGTTATGAAGGAGAGGTAAGTTTAGACACCACAAACAATCTATCGTTCTTTATTATAAGCAGCGTTGCAAACTTTTTTGATATTCACTATGAATGTTGACACAGCCACAATCAAGCGCTTATTATCGTCTGAAACCGCTAAATGAGAAAATGCGGCCACTCGCCTCATGTGATATCTATCAGCCATCGAGGAAACTAAATGTTTCCGTTGCAGCAGATGTAAGCAGTGGCGACACCGATGAAGAGGGTGACGATGGAGAGACTATATCTAGTCCTGCTTCGCTGGGCAATGCTTCTAATTACACCGAGTGTACAACTTCCGCTACAGAATGGCTTGGTGTAACCACAAACAGTAATACTATTAAATTAATTAATTAATATTCCTATAAATATCTTAAAACTCATGTTATTGAATTTTCACAGGTGAAGAATGCAGTTACAGTTCAGAGTTGGAGAATTCTGATAACTATAAAAGCAATCAGTTTTCAGATGAGGATGGCTACGATGCAGATTTCATGCCCACTACCATTTTGAATCCACATGGCACGTCAGATCGCAGTAAGTTCAGAATGCTTTCAAGCGTGAACCAATAAATTTTTACTCTGTTTTTATTTGGATATGTCTCTGTCAGTCAGTTGCACTGTTTGGGAACAACGCGAGATAAAAAAAGCACAAATGTCCGTGCTTGAGATTTCATCCTGTATTATTGAGCGGGTTGAATCAATGCCGGAAACAAACGACTACATCTATATTGGTCTGGGCTTCTCATTCATTCTCTCTTTAATACCATCTTTTTGTCGGTTGTGTGAAGTATTTTCGCCATTTAGTGTTCCTCATTTTTTGTGCTACATCTTATTTGCATTAGGTAACCATCGACAGCGCCAATGAAATTAATTACCTTGAAGTTCCTATGCTGTTATGGCAAAAAGCAGCATTTTCCTTGTGGACAATATTTGGCTTTGCCTTCGGTAATACTCAGTGGGAGCGCACAGTGTTGGTCATAAGCTTCCTCCAACGCCTCTGTCTCACTACAATTCTTTTCATAGTGTTCGCTGTGGCAGAACGGACTTTCAAACAGAGGTGGGTGAATTTGCACAAAATGTGGCAAAATAATATCCAAAACTTTTAAATCAATTTATAGATTCCTCTATGCTAAGCTCTTCTCACATCTAACTTCATCGCGTCGTGCACGTAAATCCAACCTGCCACATTTTCGGTTAAATAAAGTACGAAATATCAAGACTTGGCTTAGTGTACGCTCATATCTCAAGGTAAAACATATTAATGAAATAATTGCTGTAGACATGGGTATATATGATATAATATGTCGTTATTTTCAAGAAACGTGGGCCGCAACGTTCCGTCGACGTCATTGTGTCAGCGGCATTCATAGTCACCTTACTATTATTGGCCTTTCTCAGTGTGGAATGGCTTAAGGACTCAGTGCATTTACACTCCCATTTAAATTTAGAGGCGCTGATGTGGTCTACAACAATTGGCATATTTTTGGTCCGATTTATGACTCTTGGCAACAAAATACATCACAAATATCGAAGCGTCTCTGTTCTAATAACTGAACAAATAAATTTATATTTACAGGTATTTACACATCTAGTCAGCTAAACTTTGTCATTCACTTTTTTTCGATTTCATCGCAGATTGAGCAAAAGCCTAAGAAAAAAGACGAACTCATGGTGTCCAACAGCGTACTAAAATTGGCTGCTGATCTGCTTAAAGAATTGGAAACACCCTTCAAAATATCAGGGCTTAGCGCCAATCCCTATTTGTTCACCACAGTGAAAGTTGTTATACTCTCCGCTCTATCAGGTGTATTAAGCGAAATGTTGGGTTTCAAGTTGAAACTTCACAAAATTAAAATTAAGTAAACCGAAAAAAATAAACAAAATATTTTAAATATTCCAAGGATGTAATCTGAACCCATAACGTGCTTGAATCGTACAAATTCAACCGAAACAGTAGTAGCACTAAGTTTCAAAATTTATGTATAAGCACATAATTTATTATTTAAAATATTTCAAGTGGTCTTATTTTTGCTTTGATAATTTAAATGCAATATTTCAATCGGATACTTTTCATATATGAAAATGAATAAAAGAAATGTGTATTTAATTTAAACTAATAAAGAAAGATACAACCAAAAGGAAGTTTTTATACTTACATACTTATGTATGTACAAAGTACTGTTGAAAAAAAATTAAAACTATATTAAAGGTAATATACCAATTATATAAAAGCAATACATTGAGTATAGAAACAGTACTACTTACAACGATCTTCCTCGATACATTAATATTTTAGTTGCAGTGAGGTCATCAACCATTTAGTAACTATTTGAATATATTTTATTTCATCACTATAATACTTTAATATTTAAATATTCAAGCGTCTTTAACTATTTGTTATTTTTTTGTTTTTAATACTTAGCAACCAAAGAAATCGACACTAAATATTTTGCTGGTACCAATTTAAGGTAATTTACTTGAATTGATCGAAACTTTTAAATTACCGCTATTTTCGGCGTTTAATTTCGTTTATAAGTTTAAAAACATAAAAAGAAGTTGGCAACGCGAAATGACAGTTGTCAAATTCACCTCTTTACGTCATTCTCCATATTCCTTGCTTTCGCCGCAATTATTCGTCGTTGGCTTTGTTGAAATTATCTCAGAATTAGTTTATTTTGAGTCGTGGAGGCGAAATAAAGCAAATATAAAGTGTGAAAATTAAATTTGTGTTAAAAGGTGAAAACTTAGCTAAATAAATATATATTTCTCTTCGAATAAAAAGAGCTGAGAAAAAGAAACTCGGCCGAGTTACCTACTGCTAAGGACAGTGCTGTAGCAAAAAGTCGTCCCTACTCTTTAACACCTTACAAATCAGCATATAAAATTCTTGAAACGTATATGTACATACATATATGGATATTTAAAAGTGTATGTAAATATACATATATTTGCGCAATGTTAGTCGGTTCTAGATGTTGATTTCCCCACCCACTCCCTATCGTAGCAATACTTTCCTTAATTTTTATTGTGAATGTCTGAATGAAATCAACAAATTATAAATTTGTGCAATATACGAAATAAAATGAAATATATTCAATGTGGTTGTGTTTGTGCGCCAAATGTGTCGAAGTGTTCGAGCAACACGAAAAGGTGAAAAAAAATCTTTAAAATGAAAAGAAGCTACAATTATTTATGAAAAAATATATAAAGCAGCAAATATTTCTTGTATGAAAATTTATAAAATTGTAAAAATTTACGCAATCGTGTATAGATAAATACATTTGTTACCGCGATCGCGAGTTAAATCCTGGCCATATATTGATGCTGATATAATAAATGATTTAAAAATTAATTGTCTGATTATTTCGAATTCAATCAGTTTACCAAATTTTTTCTACAGGTTTATGTTGAATGAAAATTTATAGTTTAGAAATAAAAAAAAAATTATATAAGAAGTGACGTCGACGTGTACTGGCAGCGAAATGCTGGAATCTCCTAAATTTGTAGATAATGACAACTATCAAGGCAGTCGCGCCTTCACTTGGTTGGCAGATATATGTGGCTTATCAGTAGACTTGGTAAGTATGGGCTTAGAGATGAAAATGATGAAAGCAGTTATTATTTATTACTATTTTCTTGATGTACAACCTGTAGATATACTTGTAAACTCTACACAGTGAAACAAGAAACTAGTTCTTGAAAGACAGCATTGCAATTGAATTGCCTCCTTATCCGTAATTATGTACATATGTATGTGATGCTTATTGCTGACTTCTTTATATGTCATTGAACAGTGGTATTCATACTATGTAGGTTTATTATTTTGCGCTTACTTAAATGATGCTATATTAACATATGTTAGCAAATTGAAAGTCTTAGGAACATAATTTCAATGACAATAACACCTGTCTCTTATACACATCTTATTCATACTATGTAGGTTTATTATTTTGCGCTTACTTAAATGATGCTATATTAACATATGTTAGCAAATTGAAAGTCTTAGGAACATAATTTCAATGACAATAACACTGATTATTCATTTTATTTAACACTTTGACTTTTTCCTTGCAATACAATATAATTACAAAAAATATAACAAAAGATTTGGATGGGAAATGCGGAACGGAGTCACCTTGTGCACGTACCGGTGACGATTATGTATGACGAATTACATAGGAACGCAATGCCTGTTTCAAAGGTACAAACATTACCCAATAACGTTCTCATGACTGTTACTTTGAGGGTCGTTAGATACTCGGAGATCAAACTCACATCCGCAGCCGCTTTTGTAGGCCCTCTCAAGAGTATATTCACATTTATTATATATAGCAATGAGATGTGCGACAAACTAAGCGACCGTTTAATTTACCCACCTTACGCCACCCCCAGCTACAAATCTGCCCGCACTGTTTGTCACACTAAGGCGGACTTCTCGGTGTCGATGATCTAAACTGCACGCTCACAATTTTATACTAATGTACATATGTATATGCGTATGTAACAACAAATGTACATTCATTCCATTTATATCTAACCACATATGTTAATAATTTTGTAGCATCACTTTTTTTCAACTGTTGTAACATATTACCCACGATGCAAATCTTCGTTTACATACTAATAATTTGTCCTCTTATTGTTTTGTCAGCTGCATTCTTTGCCTGATTGTGTAGTTTTTTCATTGTTTGCGTGGCTTGTAGGCTGTTGTGTACTACTCGCTAGCTTCAATTTGTGAATTTGACACTTCGAGTTCGAAGTTATGGCCTTGCGCCCACAGGCATTTGTACTAAAATATCGTAAAATTACATTTAATTTTGCTGAATTATTGATAAACAAAGAAGAAGAGTATAAATAAATAATTAAATAATGAAATGAAATCATGGCGACAATGGTAAATTCCTTTGTAAATATTAAGATACTTATGTACGGGTAGAAATCAACAAGTGGTGCCATGTTCGGCTGCTGTATGGTGGACGATAAGAATCTCTCAACCAAGTTCCCAGGGTTTCTGTCAAGTCACTATCGATATGTACATTTGTCCTGATGAAACTCTTATTCATCTCCTTGTTTATAGAAAATTATATATCGCGAGTCACTGAATTGTGACGAGGAAGAATTAGTCCTCATTTATATTAAAATAATGTAATATAAAGCCAGACTTTTTAGTGGTAAATTTTAGAATATCATACCCCGGGTTTAAATCCATAATTATTAATAATTTAATTTTTTTAATTACAAAAACATAATAAAAATGAAAACAGGTAATGGATGCTTGCGCTTAGGCATTCTCTGACCGTCCATTTCAACCAAATCTGGAAAATATTGCTCTGTTCTGCTTTGGGCTGCTCTTGTGACTTTGTATATAATATTCTAGCTAATCTTCATATTAAACATATTTATGTATGTATGTAGGTAATAAACAATTTTCGAATTTAATAAATATTTTATTTGATTAGGTCTGATTTCATAAATATTTGAAATATGGGCATACACAGATACGTAGTGTATGTGTACGTATATACATATGTATATGTATAAATTCAAAAATTAATAAATTGCGCAGCTATTGACCAAAGTCTCTCTTCAAAAGGTTCCAACCGATTTCCACATTATACAAACAAATAGACGCTTAGTTAGATTTACCTTCAAAATGAATTACATATGTATATTTTCACCAAATTCAAAACAACGATTATGTACATATGTACACATATGTATCAGACATACGCACATAAATATGTATGTATACGAAAAAGTAATTGTCTTGCCTAGAACTCGTTTATGGCAGTACAGCACATGTGTATGGAAAACTATATATGGATTCCGACCGTTTATATGTATACATATTGCTCAGTGACCATATTAAGTGTGGATTTATTGAAATCACCATCTAATTCTGCAATCATCGCCGAAATGCCTGATCATTGTTATTTATCGCAACAATCAAAATATTTTCTTAATTGTTTGGATGAGCAATTACCAAGTAATAATTTAATTTTCCATTCAAAGTATTACGTTACACTAACCATCAATTGAAAGTGTGGCAAATATGATATCCATTGCCGAACAAAACATTTTCAAAAAAATAGGATTCTACATCTTTCAAAAGTTTGTATAAAAATATTATATATAATATTTATAGCATAAATGCGATTAATGCGCTTTTAACAATCTTTGTCGCATTTTTGAACCCCTAATTTTATTTGAATTTCTCCCTCACCATATGGCTTTACGGATAATTTCTTGAGATGAACTAAGTCCTTGTATTACCAATACGATAAAGTGCCGTACCATACTAGAAGCAACAAAGCATCCACACTCCATTAGGTAGGTGCTAACCTTGCAGACTTTGGCTCCTACGTTTATTAGTTAACGTTATGTTTGCTTTAAATGTTCAGCGAATCTATTGTCATCTTTCCAATACCCTGCTCACCAATAATATAACTAACTCTTATAACTAAATACATATGGATTTATGTATGTATGTAAGTGTATTTACGATTTACGACTCACCAATAAAATTTTTAGAATGCGAATTCGTGTTACTTTCAAGACAACTAGCTTAGTTGTAGACGAGTGTTCAGTCTTCGACCACCTTCTAAAAGAGGGTTGAGTAAAAACAGGGTGCTGCAACACCCGATAATTATTTATCACCCAACAGCGTCATTACAATTCTTTACATGTTGACAGTAAAATGTGTAATTCTCCAACAGATGTTTTAAATTTTGGCGTTGGAGTTGAATGGTTGTTGTCATCGACTCCACTAATTCGCGTTTTCCTAAGTAAAACTTCTACTTCTGATCTTCTCAAATTCACAAAGCATTATGAAAATATTCCTTGGCTTCTCTGCTTTGCTTGCAAATAAAAAAAAATTTTGGTGAGCTCCCGCAAAATTGGTATGTTTCCATATAACACTACCGCAAATTAAGCCGTATTTCATTTCCCACCCAACAATTCGCTTTAAATACAAAAGACACAAGTAACTTCAACTTCAAATCAATACTTTGTGCCCTCTGTTCTGCGTAATAATCGCAAAATAATAACAATGTCACGGAAATACTTCTGTTCTCCCATTATTCGCAGTGTTTGCGAAAAGTGACTAAATTATGTAACTATACTTGACATATGTATGTACCATACATGAACCGAATCGCTTGCTGGGCTACAATTAAAATTGCAGACAATAGTAACCCTCTGCTCGCATATTTAATTCCATTTTCCTCGTAGTCCTCAAGGCTCATTCATGATTGCGAATCGCTTTTTTTTAAAGAGTGGCGTGACTGGGTAGCTGATATGACTTACCCTACATTTTGACTTGCTGTGCCAAAATGATCACCAATGTTTAATTCGTTGAGAAAAAATCATTTAGTTGTTAGAACTAAGCATACTCATAATAACGCCGTCTGTCCGCTTTTGAGTTTTCTATACAAGTATTAAAAGCTCGGGGAAAAAACTTATTGAATTGCAAATATATTTTTGTTTTGTGGGTATTGGCAAGAAAGTAACTCTGACGATAAAATATAATTCCATATAAACTTAAGACCTCACAGCTGGCTTAAATGTTTTTTTTTTTTTTTTGTTTTTCATTCATTTGGACATAACTACCCCATTTAAGTAAAAGTAGGGATTACAGACTTCGATCGCATTTTTCATCGCCTCAAAATGTAATGTGTTAGAACACACCCAGAGTTGCGTGTGCGACGCGTCAAACTCTAATTAGAATAGTTGGCTGGCAAACTCGCACTCGAATAACTGACCCACTTAGCAAATATAGTTAAACACTTGCAACTTTTTATGAACGAGTAGGCACACATTCCACATTTTCCAAATTAATAATAAGGTCGATTGCGACAATAAAATGGCCTGTTTGGAGAAGTGGCTAGTGCCGCGTGGTTGGCCCAGCTGAGCTAGCTGGTCAAGCGAGTCGAAAGCACCTGTTAACATCAGTTGTAGAGGTTTTGCGGTTTTTACTGCCACGCTATTGCATAGAAAGACACTGAGTTTTATTTGTTCACCATAGAATGGGTGAGTGTATTAATGAATGGATATGCAAACATGTCTTAACGCTTAGGAAGGGTGCAAAAATTGTTAAAATGTTTTACTTTTGATTGTCAATACTGTTCATCATATCTTACAGTAATAGGCAAGCCTTGCGCAGTCACCGATTGAGCTACAATGACTGTAGAGTGCAGTCTTCATAACTCGAAAAGTGTCAAATAAATTAGGTCTCTGCGTGAGACATATAAAGTAAGAAGAGGATTCACTCCAACACAAATGTTAGGGATTGTGCACCAAAAACACTCAAGTGGGGTCAGCTGATCATTGTAAACAATCAAACATATCTATATATGTACATACATATTTACATCTGCATCTAAATAACATATTAATACATACATCTATGGAGAGAGATTTAGCGCACTTGCATTCATAATTAGAAATGTTACCCTTACTTTTAAGAGAGCGATATTTTCATGAATTTGTTATCAGTAGATCAATACTGCTTCTGTCGCCTCTTTAAATGCGTGGAAAATAACAGTTATCATTTCCACTCAGATACCGTTAATTTGTTTTTGTTAAATTTCGTCATAAATTCGTTGTTTCGTGTTTGGTCCAACAAAGAATTAATCTCGGTTTTAAACAAGTATTCAATAGTTTTAGTAATATTACAAATTTTAACAAAATGGCTAGAGGGAAACACTGTTCGATTGAAAAAAGAAAACTTATTTGGGACCTTTACAAAAACAGTACAAATCAAGTAAAAATTGCTCAAATAGTAAAATGTTCAAGAAAAATGGTGTACAATGCCATCAAAAATGTTAATAGTGATCCAAATTTGTTAAAACAAAACAAAGTTAGTAAGGCCCCCCCGCGAAGATAAAATATTTCTTAGAAAGTGTAAAGCTGATCCTTTCAAATCCTCGAAGTCAATGCAGAATTGGGCTAAAACGTGTCAAGTAGACTAGTACGAAGACGTTTAAATTAAAATCATTTGTATGGACGTGTGAGCAGAAAAAAAACCGCTATTGTCGAAAAAAAATATTAAAAATTTTTGGAAAAGGATACTTTTTACGGACGAAACTAAAATAAACCGGATTGGTCCTGATGGTAAACCATTTGTACATCGTGAAAAAAACCAATAGGTCAATCCAAGGTACACCAAAACGACCGTTAAGCACGGGGGAGGAAATTTAAAAGTATGGGGGTGGTTTTCATGTCGTGGAGTTGGACCCCTAGTAAAGATAGAAGGGAATATGGATGAATTTGCATACCTTAATGTACTGAGGAATACAATGGAGCTATATTCCTATGCTCTTATGCCTGCAAACTGGATCTTTATACACGACAACGATTCCAAGCATACAGCAAATGTGGTAAAAAACTGGCTTGCGCAAGAAAAACCACTTCTCGATGGGCCAGCGCAAAGTCCTGATCTAAACCCGATCGAGAACTTGTGGAATGATGTCAAAGAAAAAGTTGGGCAAAGAAAATTTAAAAATTGCGACGAGCTTTGGGCAGGACTACAGTAAGCGTGAAACTCTATTCCTTTGGGCAGATGACAAAGGTTAATAGAGAGCTTGCCACACAGGTATGAAGCGGTGATAAAGAATAACGGTCATTCCACTAAGTAATAACCAAGTTCGATATAATATCAGAGAAATTTCACTCCACGTGTTAATAATATTTATTTTTCTTTGCTGACCTTTTAAAGTGCGCTAAATACTTGTGCAAGCCAATTTTGACTTAATAATGTAAACTGAACAAAACGTTGTATTTTTATAATAGAAAACTAAGAAATTTTGGACTACTTTAGTTTTTGAGGTGAGGTGAGGTAATAAATAGTTTTTTTACATTATAGCGATTCTACTTTCATTATATATAACATTATTAAGTATCATATTTTACATTGAGAAAGTGCGCCAAATGTGTGATAGGAATGCCAATGTTGTCGCTTCGCACAATGCTAGTAAGTTAGAGAGAAGCTATATGCTCATATGAATCGGTCTCATGTGCATCAAGAGAGTTGCTTCACTTCAATGTCATGCACGTAAAATTGGGCTTTTGGTTAAACGTGTCAGACCAGTTTTGTTAACTATTTGCTTACGTAGGTGCAAATAGGTTCAAACATACATAATTATTTACATGTCGAAGTGTCTAATCAAAGCGTACACTCGGCTACATTAATAAAATGGCTGATTGAATATTTTCTACATTTGACTCCTGAATAATTCTCCTTTATTACAACCTCTTATATTCAAAGAAGAGGCATTACTTTATGTCGCTACAACTATTTATTTTCTATTTTTACACCCTTATCAGGTTTTGGCTTAGAAAAATGTTTAGTTAACGAGATTTCTTCACGATATTTAGCACGTATTTTTGTCCAAGGTAACGGTATAGTTTCCGACTTTGAAATATAGCTGTCATTTAAACTGATTTACCGAAATCAAGTTTTGGTATGAAATCAATTAGCTTGTTTATTATGGTTTTGTCAATGAAATATTTCTCACTTCACGCTCAAAACCATTCGTTTGTAATTTAATTACTCTGCCTTGTTTGTTTTGCTAATTTTTGTCAAGGCTTCATTACATTTGCTTACATCATCGTCACCGTCCTAGTTTTTTTTTTTCAATTTATATTTGCAAAGAACACTGACTAATCAATTATTTGTTAAAATTTAATTGGCTTCGCTAGAGGCGATAGCCCTGATTCATATGGTACAGGTGTAGTGCAGGGAATAGGTGTATCTGTGAGGTTAAGTCAAACAAAATCCAGGATAAATCGCATTGCCCACATTGCCCACATTGCTGTAGCTGACCCTTCTCCAAAGTGGTAAAACATTGGTACACTTAAATGTTTGTTCAAGCTAATCTTTCTTAGCTCAGCTGATTTTTCTCTTTAAACCCAAATAACTGTTCACATATATCACTTATAAGAATTCAATAATGTTTTATTACCCACCTCACAAATGTTAAGCCTTCGCTGAAACCATGTTTCTGTTTGCTTCATCACCATAAAATGGTCGCTTCTGACTCGATATTCACTACAAATAGTAGAGCTGGAAATAGGTCATCAGTGCAAACGCTAACTTGAAGTCTAAGTTCGGAAATAGAAATACTACAAATCGCAAAATAATTATTACGTGTAGTATTTAAATGAAAGGGGTTTTTTTAGCAATTAAAAGTGACGAATCCAAACATATTAAGCTTAGTTCCGGTGTAGCCGAACATATTCATAGTCTTGCCTTAGACGATCGAAGCTGGGTCATATGATTTGTTAGATTTTTTTATTTCATTAAAATAACTCCCAGACTGGCCATATATGGAATCATCTAAGTCAACTGTAAAGATTAATGTCTCAACGCAACGTTGTTTCTCGATAGCAAATCTATTACGTTTTGCTCATACAAAATTAATAAACTATAATCCTTATGACACTTCTATTACGAGAAGATCCCTAAACATTCTTGAGTTCAAAAATAGGACATAATTTAAATATTAGTAGATTTTCCAACAAAAAAAAAAAAATTCGAGGAGCACGTAAAAGACGATGATTATTGAACGAAGTCGAGCGCTTTTGAAGGCCAAACCTTTTTAGTTGGATATCTTCTAAGCAATACTATGCAAATTCAAATAATTATGAGTACAGGTGAGTGAGTCACAAGTGCATTCGAAGAGCTAGATAACTAAGTGTAATTACACAAATTAGTAATAGCAGAGAGGTGGCAATATGAAACGTATTTATTTATTTACTGATAAGCTTACTTTAATTTCACATCCAAAGTTAAGCTCACTGGCGATCACTTTTCAACGAGAAAATAAAAAAAGTGTAATCGGAATAAACATATCTTTGGTGAGTGCCTCAAAGCAAACCGTAAATTCGTGCCTCCAAGGTATAGTAAATATAAATCCGTTATTTTTCTAGTAGATGACCTGTATCTCGCGGTGGATAAGCGCTATGCGATATTAAAAAACTTCTCAGACAGTTTCGTGATTGCTTGACTAGTATTTATGATCTTGATGATTAGGTGTTAATCAAATGCAACTTTGGTTTTGGTAATTTTTATAAAGATGAATCTCCCTCTGAGTGGCTACTTATCAATTATCATTCAATGACAATCGTAGAGTCCGGTCGAAATGCTGCTTCGATTGCCCAGTAGCAACAACCGCATGGAACCATTTAAGTAGGGCTGCACAATACAAAAAGATGCTCGATGTATAAGTGCTACTCGAGTATCGAAATATCTCATGAACCGAATTTCAATCCACGATTCGAGAAAAGTGAGTCACTTACGACAACGTCAAGTGAAAACGAACGTGGTCAAATAGCGGTGAGTAGACACAAACGGTGGCCAAACCAGGTTTAGCGGTATTGAAGGTTTTCCTATGTGTTTGGTGAGATTGGCCTAAAACCAAACTTTTAATTCGGATCTTTACTGTCAACAATTGTACCGTTTAAAGAAAGCAATAGTTCGGTAGCAGCCAAGAGGACACCGCCAAGCCACACACATTGATAGTGATTCATTATATGTTTTTATGCATTCACCTTATAGTCCGGACCTGGCACTATCTGGTGATTACTGCCTGTTCTTGTCTGTGGCGAATGGTGTTGCACATAAAAAATTCGCCTCAAGAGATGCTTGTGGAAATCGGCTTGTTTTTGCCAATGGGGTGTCGGTTTCTATCCCAGTGACATTATGAAATTATCTTCACGAAAGCAACAAGTTTTTGGATAAAATGATGCAATTAATCCAAAGATTCATTCTTACAATATAATATTAGAGAGTGCTACAATATATTTTGCTTATGAGTGGGCATTTTGAGAACATTTTCTATGGCTTTAACCGTTAGTTCCGGCTTTTTGTTTCAGTTAACTATTCCCTCCGGTTATAGCTTTCACTGATACATCAATTGGATTTCGCCAATAATAATGTATTACCAACTTTTTCCCCAAGACAGCTGCTGCTAGTTCATGTGACTGTCGGCAACATCTCTGCAAATGCTTCTGACGCTGACGGCGTAAAATGGTTCATGTTTGACATCTATTCTCTCGCTTTTTGCCTGCTGCGCACTTCCCAAACACAAGCAGCTTTGTAGCGTGCCATAAGAAGAAAACATACAAACATACGAGTGCATAAATATTTATAAAATGTTACATGCACCGCCTTCGCGGTGAGCACGAGCTTGTTGCATGCTAAATTAGCACCAAAATTGGTTTTACAGAAAATATCAGAAAATTCAATTCTTTATTTTTGTTTCATTGCTCCACAATACCTTTGCCTTCTGACTGCAAAATTGCTCATAGAACATTTTCGATTATGAAACACTTAACCGCTCTAACAGATTTGGAGGAGCTTGGTAATCGTGTGAAAGAGTTTTGGTGCTCGTAAACTATATTTAAAAAAGTTCTATTCAAATGCCGACTTTCCTTATCCATGATACTCAAACAGCGCAAATATTATGACGATTTAGGAGTTTAGGTGAAAAGTGAACAATTCACTCATTGTTCTCTTCCCTTCACATTGTCAATCCTCTAACATTTTGATTGCAACACTAAAAAGTTTTCCATTCACTTTCGCGCTTTGCACTTTTTATTATTAATTGTCGCTCTACCGTATACGTTCGCACATATACATATGTATATACATATGTACATATGTATGCCTATATGCACACGAGAATGAAATGCAGATGAGAATCTCGAACTGCGCCAGCAATTGCGTTCCTCTTCCCTCTCCGTGTCTATTATAGTTCGATTTGATTTTATATAGTCACGTTGTGACTGTGTGCATTTATGTATGTACTAGCCGGGGTAAAGGGGGGGCCAATCTTTCTCCCATCGTCTTATTAAGGCTAGACATGTACAGCGAGGGAATATGTAATGTGCGGCGATCGACATCTTCAAATTCAATATTTACTCTTGCATTGTCTGTTCGCATCTATGTACATATCTACATGTGTACGTAGTAGTAAAGTGTTATCAGCTTCACAAGACTTAATTGAATGTACGCTTTCTCATTTACATGTGTATTTACCATACATGATAGTTTCACACTTAGGTATTTATGAATTATCTCTCATATTATATATACGTTGTATTACTATTCGTTCACAAGTTAGATTATTTAAATTAAAAAAAAAAAAAATTAAAATTTTGTAAAATAAGGTCAAATCACGCGTCAGAAACGTTTGCATATCTGTAGAAGACATAAACTCTTCGTTAATAAGCTCGAAAAATGTGTTTTAGAAAACAATAAATATAAGTTTTTAAGCTGAAACTGAGCCCCATAATAAACGTTTCGATGGTTATTCCAAGTTTTCCACAATCAACAATCTCACTTACTGTCCATACTTCATTTGCACCTGTAGTGTTATGGACGAAAACAAGTGTATATAACCGGGATCACCCTCTTGGCATTAAAACGTTTATATTGATAATTATGCAAATTTACACATTTTTCTCTGAAGAGCATATACAATATATGAATATATTGCGGATTATCGCAGAAGTGGTTTGGGTTCTAATATGTACATATGTATGTATATGCTACGCTGCCGTTTTATATTTGTTTGATAACGAAACCTCCGAATGAGTTTTCTCTTTGTCTTATTCGTATTTGGGGTTGTGATCAAAATTGCGTACACAAATATGCATGCTTACAAATGTACACATACATATGTATATGTGGGATTGTATATGTGTAAGTAAGAATGAAAATATATTATTCAACAATTAAATATAGAAATACATTTTTTGTGCAAACTTTTTATCAAAATAAAGAGTCCCCCTTCCCTCCCCCTAGCCTCATAGTTGAATCAAGAGCTATTCGATTCAATTATTATCGCATCACATAAGTTGATTTATATATCATAACTTTTTGTATTAGCCGGTCGCGTATTCCGCTTTATCATTCCGTTTGTCCTGATCTTGAAATGAGGGCACCGGTAACTGTACCTGAGCAAGTGATCTTGTGATTCCAAGTGGTCTTGGAAAATCGGAAATCATAATGTAAGGTTTTTTTCTTTTTTCAAATAAAAAAATAAGGACATATTTTATAAAAATCTTCTGAGGTAAGAATCGAACGGAACAAGTTTTTCGTTGGGATAAATTCATCTCATTATTTTCTGTGTGTTTATAGCACAGTTCTAGCAGAAATAACAAATATGATTATGAAATATGCGTCCGAAATTCCCTTCTGCAGGGAGGATGATAACCCCAGCAGTCGGCATATTATATTTACATATTATTAGAATCTTTGAAAATTTGCTTCTTATCGCATGCGGTTAACTGATCGCTATTATTTTATGGCTATGTCATCCATTTACTTGAGTTAATAAGTCACAGTAAGTATACAGACAGACTCCTGATTAAAATGGATTTCAAAAACAATTTGTACTTTTACATACATACAGTTTGACTGCCGGAATTCTAGATTTTGAGATTTCGATTGTCGGCATTACGTTATACACCCGTAATTATTTAATTGGGTCTAGTAATTTCCTTTTAAACCATTATTGTTTCGTTTTACAAGTATATTCGAAACATTTGGCAATTATGTTATCCTTAGATAAATGTATTTATTTGAAAATGAGCCACGTATATTCCCGTTACATTTTTCTATCAATTTCACTAAAAACTGTTTACTAGAAACCAATAAATTACTTTTTTGTTGACAATTTACAAACTGTTCTCAGCTTTTTCACATTTCAAAAGTGTTACAGCACAAGATGGCGGTTGGCGTAATCCTGCATTCTATCATTCTTGGTTTACAGGTTAAAATAATTCATGTTTTCAATTTGGACTTTGAAAAGTGCAGTTGGTTCATTTACAGTTAAATTCAATGTTGACATATCCCCATAAATATAATATAAAGCGCACTTACATTTTTAATTTTACTTTATTATGCTTTATTTAATTGCGGTAATTTGCTAAATTGTTAATCTACTTTGGCATTTTATGGTCTATACGGCGGCAAACAATTCAGAAAATAGCTCTCTACCAGTTTTTGAGTCCCCAAGTCCAACGCCCCATTACTTAGAATATATGTACATATGTATGTGTATACCTAGAGATGATAATAACAATGTATTTTCTTTGGTTTTTGCAGGTTAACTTTTTAATATGTCAAATCGGCGCACTTTTTCTGGCCTCTTTGTTCCGCTCGATTCTGCATCCTTCCAGAGTATCGGCCCATGTGCGACACATTTTTGCGTTGACCGTGGGTTTGGCATTTGGCTACTTCTGCTTTGGTCCACAAGCCATACATATTGCCGGACTTCCATCTGTATGCTACATTGTCATACGTACGCAGGATCCGCGGGTGGTGCAGCGGTAAGGATATATGCATGAACCTTATTTCGCCCACAGCAAGTGCTTAAATATTTACATTTACCTGCATTTGCTTCACAAATTTACATCTCACTAATGCAATTCCCTGTATATTTGCAGAAATGTCATGCTCGTCGCCATGACATACCTGTTGTGCATCCATCTGATTAGGCAGATCTACGACTATGGCTCCTACTCGCTGGACATCACCGGTCCGCTAATGATAATTACACAAAAAGTAACAAGCTTAGCGTTCAGCATACACGACGGCTTTGTGCGTCAGCATAAGGTGAGTGCGAAAAACTGGGAAACTACGACAAAGCAATAAGTAGGCACCAACGGCACGATGAGTGGCAGCCAATGGCGTTAGCAGTAGCGCGTGAGTTTGGCTACAGGGGTGGAGAACCTGCGAAAGTTGAGCCTCTTTTAGTGATATTTTTATAAATTATACCGCCTATGATTTCACATGTTTATTTCTTTAGTCATTTCAACTACTAATGTCTAGCTTTGCTTTTCAATTGCAGGACCTCACAAAAGCACAACAATATCACGCCATTTATAAGGTTCCCTCGGCGCTCGAATACTTCTCATATGTGTTGCACTTTCAAGGGTTATTGGCGGGCCCATTGGTATTCTACAAAGACTACATTGAGTTTGTTGAAGGCTACAACCTCCTAAAGCGACCATCGACGAATGTGAGTAGAACAAGCACGCACGCATTTCAAATGCATGTAAATTTATATATATGCATGTATGTACATATATATGTATGGTTGGTATACACGGTGTACGCCAATTGAATAATATTATTGTCCGGTGAAATTTGGTCAGTGCTAACGGTTACTGTAGCAACGATGGTAAAAAGTGCTTGACAAAAATTCTCTAGTTTACTCAAAATATTGCAAAATTTTTTTTGTAGTTACCAGCAGGCCATAAAGTTCATACGTTATAAAAGCAATACTCATTCCTGTGTAGAATTAAATTTTATAATCGTGGCTGATATAGTAGTCCTTCATTTTCCCGATACTATTTTCATAGTGAAATTTTTCTTTTGTTTTAATTTTTTGTTAAGCACGCCTTTTCTCAGTATTAGCCGCCTTTTTTGCACAAAATGGTGTCCTTTAATCTACGGAATTCTTTTTCATCTTTTTTTTATATCGAAACTTCTGCACTCAAAATGCTATAACTCGCGATCAAATATTATGACATGTGTCCTTTGAGGGTTAGGTCTAACTATTGTAGAAATATATATTTTTAATTCTGTAGACTTTATTAAATAAACGACATGGAGTTTTTAGACTATCTTTTAAATAGAATCCCGTTATATTTTACAATGCCTCATATCTACAAGTTAATTTAATATCATTTGGATACTCTTGAAAATGTTCAAATGTTTGGTAGGAACATGGTTTAGCCGAAAATACTAACTACCACTAAAGACCTTTCAAAACTTTCACATTCTGCATATCTAACTGTCTGTAGACACAGCTATTACAAAGCTTTCTACATTTGTACGCACATCTTTTGATTATTCATAAGTTTCCATTTTCCTTCTTATTGCTCAGGGCAATTTAGATAATGGCAAATCAGAGTTGGTGTTGGAGCCCTCCCCCGTCAAGGCGGTCATCAAGAAGGTCATCGGCAGTATGGTGTGTGCATTTATATTTATGAAATTCGTGAAAATGTATCCCGTTAAGAACATGAAGGAGGATGACTTTGTAAATGACAGCTCGATGGCGTACAAATTTTGGTATGCCATGATGGCCACATCATGCATACGCTTTAAGTATTATCACGCATGGCTACTAGCCGATGCCATCTGTAATAATTCAGGTCTAGGCTTCACCGGGTACGATAAGGATGGCAACTCCAAATGGGACTTAATATCGAATATTAATGTGCTCGGATTTGAGGTATGTTTTGGGCACACTGCAACGAAAGTACTAATCTTCCTCTTTTTTCAGTTTGCCACAAATATGCGCGACGCTATCAACAATTGGAACTGCGGCACAAATCGTTGGTTGCGCACCATTGTTTATGAGCGTGTGCCGAAGAAATACGGTACTGTATTGACATTCGCTTTGAGCGCGGTCTGGCACGGTTTCTATCCTGGTTACTATGTGACATTCGCCACCGGTGCGTTGATGGTAACCGCTGCGCGCGTGGTAAGTGCCTTAGCTAATTTCTGTGTCAAGCAGCATTACGAAAAACGTTTTCATTTTCGTAGGCTCGTCGCATGTTCCGTCATCGCTTCCAGCGCACTCAATTCACGCGTATGTTCTATGACATACTCACATGCCTAACTACTCGCCTAGTAATGGGTTATGCAACATTCCCATTTGTACTGCTTGAATTCATGGTAAGTTCGGGAAGAAAGCTCTATGCACTTCAAAACACAAAACAAAAAAAACATGCAACTGTAAATATTACAATTCCAAAAATACACCTTCATGGTCATGACGTCAAAATTTATTTTAAATCGGATTATTTTAATCAAGACAATTCGATAAATATATATAACAGTCATCGTTCATTAATATCCAATACCTTTTGATACCATTTATCCGAAGCAGTTGACAATAAGTGTTTGTCCATTCTACACGCATCATACCTCAATACCTCACATAACTAATGAAATAACTCTTTTCTTCTTCTTCCACTCTCACTACAGGGCAGCATTAGATTGTACCTGAAATATTATTTATGTTTCCATATAGCTGCACTGGTTACCATTTTTATTTTACCCAAATACATACGCGGCGAACCACGCCGAGAACGCACCCCACAGAAACTACAAAACCCAAGTGAAGAAGATATCAAGTCCAACAACTTCAGCACCGTCTCATTGCCGGCGGCAAGCGCAGCTGTACAGGACGTTCTTAATGACATCTCAGCAAAAATACCTCAAGGCAATAGTAACGATCTCAACGACGACTATGAAAACCTCAGCGCTCCAGCAACAACGTCGAACCTCAATGCACCACAACCGGCACCGCTGCTACCCACCGTAGCATGCGCACGCGAAGCGGTCAGTGTGAAGCACGAGGAGTGCGAAATGGATCAATTAGGCAATAAGATCAAGGAAAAGATCGGAACGGAGACAAAGAACATTGAAGAATTCATTGATAAGACTGTAGCGGAAACTGTTAGCGGCATCGTTGAGTTGAAAAACGATTTGATGCGCAATCGCGACTTTCCCACAATACCCATATCACAAGATGGCCTACGCAAACGTGTTGGAATCGGTGCAAATGTGACAACAGGGAGTGGCGGCAGCGGCAACGAGACTATTGACAAACTAGTAAACGGTGTCGAGGAAAGTGGCGCTTTTTTGAAGAAAGAAATCGAAGTGATCAATGCGGTGGTGCAACAAGCAAACGTCTTGCCAGCAGTGCTGAGCAATGGACATGCTAAATAGTAATAAATGCCAACAAGATTTAAAGACAAGTGGCGGAGCTGACCGGAAACGAAGGCGGCCACGAAGACCACGAGAAGGATGGTGAGACGAAATTCAAGCTATTGACAGCGGCAAAGTGAAAGTGAAATATTTATGATCAACAGAGAGAAGTTTCCAACAACAATCACATGGAAATAGTTTAAAATGGCAATTTTAAAATCCAAAGGACTTTTATACTGAAGCAAGCAAAATAATCGTAAACGGGAGTAAAGCACATCACGGAAAAACACCATACACACGCACGCACACGCAAGCACACAGGAATATTAAGCACAACATTTACAATAACAACGTGCATAAATACATATTACACATTTGAATGTGAAAAAACTTACTTTAACTTTAGAAAGGAAATTGTTTTAGGAAATATCACGTCAGCATATGTAAACCGTTTGTTTTTATTGCATTGTGAGCATTTCAAAATTGTCATTATATTGTTTGTATCCTTTAATATCCGTACTGTTATTTGCACATTGAACAAAGCTTAAAAATACTTCAAAATACACTTTTATTAATCCATGTACCAGGTATTTTCTCTTTTATTTTGTTATTTTTATTATTTTCAAATTGGAAAACTTACAAGACATTTCATTAAGCAATATGAAATTAAATCCCAAACAAATATAGTTTAAAACTACAATAGTTATGAAAAAATATTTCCCACTCAACACAAAACACTAAGTCGAACAAAAAAATTAGGCCAAAACTGTTGTTATATTACCAAAGTAGTTAGCCCAGGGATGATTGATTATGGTGTTAATTTTTAATTACGTCGACGTAATTAAAACTTCAAAATCGAAAGGAATGCTTCCCAATGTGGACTATACTATCGTAACAGAGCTAGCAAGATCTGAAGTTGAAAGTATGATCTGTATTCTTATACTATGTGCCGAAGCAGAGTCGTTCCTTGAGTAGCGCCTAAAAGATGCAAAGTGAAATGGGCCAACTTCAATCCAATGCTAATGTCCAACTTACCCTTTATAATTTGATTACGATTTAGAAGTGTTCATGAGTTTACAAAAAGCAAAATATTTCCGAAAACATGAACACACAGTAGAACCGCTAACTTCCATTGATTGTCAGCCAACTTTTTATATATGTATGTACATAACTATATACTATCATCTATACACATCCTTGTACGTACATACATATATATGATGTGAGTATAAACCACACAATTCTAAGACAACACTACTAAGTTTATACCAAAAATTATACAAAACACGGCAGAAGTGTAGAATAATAAATAAATAATAATTATGAATAAAGTTATGTAGATGAAATCAAATTATGTAGTTGATTGTCCGATTCAATGTTATAAATGTTTTCCAGTCTATGAAATTTAAAATGTCTCAAAACAATTTAAATGCAGTGCTAAACCAAAGGGTAATATACAACAAATTTAGATATACACATATACACAAACGTAGATAAATGCGAAACAACACAAAAAATCAGCCATAAAGAGTTGCAACAGATAACTCCCAATTTTTAGACTGAAAATTAGTAACAGTAAAAGAAAAACTAAATGACAACAAAACTCAGCTGACAAATAAGAAATCCTAAAGAGAAATTCAATTATATGAACAACGTGAATTTATTATACTCAGTTAAAGAACAAAACATTTAATATTAAATACAACAGGTAAATTGAAATAAAACGCGCTACAACACAAAACGCCTCAAATTCCTTTGAATTATTGTGCGGATGCCACTTAAAGCGTGTAGCGCATAAATAAATGCGCAAATTTTTAAATTATTTGTTACGAATACTTTGTATACACTTATTAAAATAACTAGTACTAATGGAATGACACACTATTAGTGTGTCTGAATAAATTTGATATTCGAGTTTACGTTATACCTCCTTTTTGGATGAAGCAATGAATGTTGTGACTGGTTCAGAAAGGATGTGATGGGAGCAGAATCCATTATAATTTTTTTTTTTATCAATTTAAGAGTCTTCGTCTTATAAATAAACTTTCTTTTGATTCCTATTGAAATAAATGTCTAGTGTTTATCGCCTTTCATATGTGAGTAAAGTTTATCTTATTTCCTAAGCAAAAAAATTGCAATCATAACTCGTTTACTGCTGAAATGACACAACTTCATTTGATATAATTTTTAAAAACAAACTAAAAGCAATAAAAGGCTAAGCATTAGCATTTTAATTTGATTTTTATAAAATAAAAATACTATAGAATTATTTCGAAGTTTTTAAGTTAAATGAGCAAGAAATCACACACAGTATGAGATGAATTTTGCGTTAATGTGTAATATTTTTTCACAATCATACATACATACATAAATATGTATGCATAGCTAGAAGATGAAAAGTTATAAACGCTAAAAACAAGTTACTAAAAATCACAAAAAAAAAAAAAAAATGACATGAAAATCGGTGTTTACAACTAAAGGCGAACTAGATAAGTGAAAATTTTGAACGTAATATAGTAAAAGATTAATTTACTAATATTGAAATATAAGAATAAATGCAGATATTTTTAAAAAGTGATTAAATGTGTTTTATTTGAATTTAAAATGATTTCAGATTTGAAAGTACTACAAAAACTGGGGGTCGAGCAACACAAATTGAGATGAGCACACATTCAATATAAATAAATACAAAATTATGAAGCCGTCCATTTTTATTTTTAGAACTTTAAGCTTCCAGTGATTTTGTAGAAAGTTCCATGTTCATCACCCGATGTATGATGCATCACACACAAATGCACCTCATTGCACTCCACTCTTCCAAAATAGTAGTCACCGTAACGCTTTAATATTTCACGCGCATCGAAAGAGCCTGCTGCTTTCGCGTCTAACTGTTTGCGATACCGATTATTCATTATAGTCATATGCAGTTTCACATTATCTCGCTCATAATCATCAAACCCTAAACCACTACGCAAAAATGGCTGCACTGCCAAATCAGCAAACTTTTGTAATTCAACGGATTCTACTCTTGCATATAATACACGCACTGCACTTGGGTCATCATTCATAATTTCCAGTCCCCTAACTTCAATTTGAAATGGTGTTCGTAGGTCAGAGAGATATGCCCTTGATAACAAAAAAAAAATTATTTATATATGTATAAAATTTTAAAACAATACACTATCTCGTACTTGCAACTTTGTAATATCTCTACAGCTTTAGAACGCTCAGCGGCGTCTAGCAATACGCATGTGCTTAATGTTAAATGTATGCACTCCTCAGTTTGGAAAAGCATTTCATCAATACCTGGCAAATTAAGCTCCAGAAGTTCTTTCTGAGGTAAGAAAATCTATTTAAGTACGTTTGTAAGCATAAAACTTATATGTACCTTAAATTCACAGAATCGCTCCTTTATTTCTCCAAAATTTAATGGTACACACGCAAAATGTGTTGGTCGCATACGTTTGCGCAGAGAAACTATTAGCAAATTAATCTTTCTCCGAGCCATCATAACGCTTACTCGTGTTTTACCTGAAATTAAAGTTGTAATAGTGATATAAATTGTATAATATATAAATATATTTACAACTGACCTTTTATAGTGATATCTTCGACTTGTTTCGGACCACCTTCTCTATTGCGTGGAATAAAAATTTCTGTACGCGTTTCTGATTCAATGCGCCGTTTCGTGCTGCCTTTGAAACCGATCAAGCCACCGTAAAAGCTCCTAAAATAAAAGGATTCTGATTAAGTTGGTATTAAAAACAAGGGAATGTCCTCTTACTGTGCAACATGCATAGTCAGCTTATAATGACCGCTTGTAAGTTCCTCTATTTGGAAATTTTCGCTATTTTCTTGCTCATCATCGTCATCTTCGGCATAGAGGTCTGGAATAATAATAGAGTATGGAATGTGTAAATGGTGAAAGCGAGACTTGTACATACCTTGCTCCATATATGCAGTTTCGCCATTTGTTGTTTCAGGTTTATGTTCTTTGCGCTGCATAGCTGCAAGTTGATTACCAAAGTCCTCATGTATTAAATTTACACGATAGCAGCGATTGTTGTCCATTCGTTGTAATGGTGGTGCCAATACTTCTCGGCTCATTGTACTTTTATTTTGAAACCTCTACCATAAATAATAAACAGGAAACAGGACTTCGCAAATGTTTGATAACAAGCCCATATCACAACTACGAATTAAAATATCAAAAGAAAAATTATGATAACCAGCTGACAATCAACTGTCAAAAAATTATATTCACCACAAAACTCTTGCCATTTTCTACACGTGCAATTCACAAATATCGTGAACAATTTTTATAATTCCTTAAGTTGATTTTTCTGTATTTAAAATCAAAACAATTACAAATTATAAGGAAATTAAAAATGCCACCAGTCTTGATAGGAAAGGAGCCACCAAAATCATGGAAAAGAATTAATGAGGAACGAAAAGCTCTAAAAAAGCAGCGTAAACAGGATAAACTGCTCAAAGAATTGGAGAAAAATTCACAGTCTGTCCTCGAGGAAGCTAAGGCTAATGTGGAAGGTACAGACAATATTAAAGCCGATCCTTCAACAATAAGCATAGCGGTACCAGGTTCCATATTGGAGAATGCACAATCTGCCGAATTACGTTCTTATGTTGCTGGTCAAATCGCGCGCGCTGCTTGTATTTTTCGTGTACATGAAGTAATAGTGTTCGATGATGTGGGTGTGGCAACGGCACGTGAAACGAAACGTAATTATGACTCTGATGATGAGAAAAACGCAAACGATGGTGACTCCCGGCCGCCAACAGTGCGGAGTAGTTGCTTGCAATTAGCGCGTATCCTTCAGTACTTGGAATGCCCTCAATATCTACGGAAGTTCTTTTTCCCCTTACATAAAGATTTAAAGTACTCGGGCTTGTTGAATCCATTGGACACGCCACATCACTTGCGTCAACAAAACGTATTTCTATATCGTGAAGGAATAATTTCAGACAAAAAGGCAAAAGACGGACATTCGTATGTTAACGTGGGCTTATTGAATGACGTGTTAGTTAATAAAGCCATTGAACCGGGTGTCCGCGTCACAGTTAAGTTGGACAATGTGAAAGGTATACTTAATTCATTATATTGTTTGTGGAGATTTGATCGTTTTAAATTTTTCTAGATAACAACAAAAAACTGCGAGGCAAAATTGTCAGTCCAGAAGAACCCCGACGAGAAACAGGCATTTATTGGGGTTATTCAGTACGGATTGCTCATTCTCTTGCTGAAATTTTCACAAAGGGTCCTTATGCTGGGGGATATGATCTTACAATAGGTACTTCCGATCGTGGTACTAATGTGCACGAGGTGCCAAACCGTTTATACAAATTCAACCATCTACTTATTGTATTTGGCGGTTTAAAAGGTCTCGAAGAGGCCCTGGCCAATGATGAAAAACTGAATGTAGATGACCCTGGTCTACTCTTCGATCATTATGTGAATGTGTTGCCACGTCAAGGGTCGCGTACAATTCGAACGGAAGAGGCATTGCTAATTGCTTTGGCAGCACTGCAGGAAAAATTCGAACCAAGTGTACCGGAAGTGGAGAAAAAACTTGATGAATACCAACTGCCGCGCAGTGATAATACTGGCATCCGTCCAGATGTGATTAAAAGTAATAAGAAAAGCAAGAAACGTAAATTTGACGAACATGTGAACAGTCATGAGGTTAACCAAGAAGAGCACCGAAAGAATATAATGGAAAGCAAAGCGACACTTATGAATTCAAGAGACGAAAGCCAGCATGCACCTCCAGAAGCTTCAAGGCAATTTAATAATGCCTCGAGTACGATTAATGACGACTTCGAAGTAGTGCCAACGAATGAGATCAAATCAACGGTACCATCTAAAGATTTAGGCGATCTAAGTCGCTTTGACTAATTAAGTTTAATTATTATTGTAGGAACCGAAATAATCATTATATTATAAATTGTTTATAAACATTTTAAACAACAGACCTTTGTATGTCATTTTAACCTGAATTTAAAATATATACATTCTTAAGGTGAAATTGGATATGAGGCTTTTTAAACGAACACTTTCAACTATTGACGTTATTTCATCAAAAAAAAAAAAAAAATCATATGCCTTTTTACTTGTTAATGTACAAATGATCGCATTGAGCTTTTTTGTATAATAAATACATTGGTATATCCAATTCCCCCACAATGAATCAACCCAAAAATGTATGTTTTCTGTATAGATTTATTTATATAATACTAGTAATCCACGCTTACGAATAACTATTTACGCAAGCTCCAGTTAAATAGAGTCAACAGCTTGTATAAATGAAGTTTACATACTCTAAACAAAATATATAAAAAAAATAGTTAATTGGGTCTTTTTAAATGCTGTATTCCAGTGTACTTTGCATTTCGCGACCGTGAGCCTTTTTCATGAAAATAAATTTATTTTACAAATAATAATGTACTTGCAACTGATGAAATATTAGTGTTGCAGTAGTATTTATTGTTCTGAGTAGACCTATATACACATTTGCTCACATCTACGTCCATCTACGTCTACGCGTCACATAGCCGTTATATTCTGATAAAATTTTGAATTTTGTTTTGTGCGAAACCGTTATGCCGGTTATGCTTGTTTTGCCGTTGGTTACATTCTCTTATATTCTACTTTTGTTGTTTGTATTATTTTTACACAGCTCACTAACACCGATAATTATGTATGATGTTTTGTTTTAATTGAAATAGATTAGACTGCAAAATTAAACTAGTTTTTGTCGTTTCTTCTCAATTTCAATACATTTTACTAAAAATCAATATTTCTTTATACATATTTATTTTAGGTACCAGTGCATGTTTTTACATACATACATGTACATAAAGATGTTAGCGCTAAACATAACTCAAATATTGTACCTGACATACATACATATGTGCATATCCACATAAATGAGTAAAAACCATAGGTACACATCTACAGTAAATGTTTATCGCGATTTAAAAAAAAATCTGCTATGGTGATTGATTTTAGTTTGGAAAATAACTAAATTAGGTGAGTTTAAGCTGGAAATGTGTCAGAGCAGGGCATGTGAGACACTTTTATTTGCATGAAACCTCTAAATGTACGAATCTAAAAAGTCTGGATTATGGAATGACTTCTGATAAACTAACTCATCTCGTATCCGTCCACAGTCCTCAGGATTAGCCTCTTTCCCAGGTTTTATGAGCAACAAACGAACTGAGCTTCTAATTAAGAGTAATGAACTGGGAAAACTGCAATACAAGGCTTCTTAGAATAAGTTCATTCAAGAGTGACACACATTTTACAGACTAAGCAGAATTAAAAGCATTTAAATCAAAATTATATTTTGAAAAATACTGCGCACTTAAATTAATACTAATTACACTTTTCTGCTTCTATTTGCAAACGGTTGATTTTAAATATTATAATTACTATGCCTCCTTGCCACATTTTTGCTTTGATATGAAATACATTCACACATACATATGTATAAATATGGTTTTGGTAGGAAACTTATTAACTAATATATTGTACATTATTTTTTATAATTTCATTCAATTGTAATACGTTTTCAATACATACATACATTATTATTTATCATTTCGCTACACAAAATTTAGCGAAGAGAAACTGCATGGAACCGTTCCCGCTGCTTTAAGCTTGAAGTTACAAATTTCGTTTGTCAGTCCGGTTCAGAAGTACCCACGAAGCACTGAGTCGGTATATTTCTATATTGTATGGAACTACGCAGTTCCACCGAAACTAACTATTAATGCACAGATAACATAATACACACATGATTATAAGACTAAAACCATATACATTTTATAAATATGTACATAGTAGGTATACCTTTGTATGTACCACCTTTTTTCTAAAAATGTTGCATATTTTCGTTGAGTTTTTGACTTATTCAAAACGTGACCGTAATAATAACAAAAAAATTTAGATAATCTCATTCTAAAATTATATAATAAGAATAACGTAAAATAATGTACTCCGTTTTTCAACTAAATATAATATGAAGCCACGTTATCGTCAGAAATTATCAACTATGGAATGTATGTGTTGTGAAAACGAGTCTCTGGAAAGACATCCTCCTCCATTTCAATGCGTGTATCGCTATTGCCCAGCAACGATTCGGCGTCCTCATCTAAATGACGTATTGGATAGCTGATGCCATCACCCATGCTGTTCAAAAAGGGGAGAAGGATATGTGTGCTATAATTGCTAATATACATTTTCCAGAATAGAAGCTTTGACATTCGAGCAGATAAATAGATATAAATACCAGAAGTTTATTAAATTTTACGAAATTCATACAATACTTAAGGTATGTAGGGAAAAGTCCCACAACTTCACAACTTTAACTATGAATTCCTAATTCCCGTGATTTGCAAATGTATGATCGGAATTTTGTATTGTGACCATTTTCTAATCGGATAGTTTTCTCCGCATTGACTTTATGGTTTTCCAGTTTTTTGTCACCAATTAACGAACTTTAAATTTAGATATAATACATGGCTCTATGAATAAAGTGTATTTCATGCACAACTACTCAGCGCTTTTAAAAACGCTGCTGACTAGCGACTGAAAGTGAATTTGGCAAATTAAAAACACAAAATTCTTTTGCATAATTCCATCGTTTACTCAAATAAGAAACTACTAAATACATTTAAAATATTTCAAAATTAATTGTACGGAATTCGGTGTTAAAAAAGTATATTATTATAGTTTTGAATGTATTACAAAATTGCGCAATATGTACATGTGTATGTAGTAGATAGATAAATAGATAGAACCAATTACATATTTCAGTGAAATATACACACTTAGCATAAGGGTATTACATCGATAAATAAATATTTTATACAATAAAGACACTGGTGGTCAAAGAGGGTTAATCACTATAATGTCACGAGCTGCGTGAGCTATTAGCCACTTGGCATTGCATACCCTTTCTATTTCAGTTTTCCCATAATAAGTTGAAAGATGCTTCAATGAAAAGCAAAAGTGAGAGTTGAATGGCAATATTTTAGAATCTAAAACATAAAAATACCAAAAGGAATTAAAGTATAAAAGGCTTATTCTAACAAGCATTTTCTTAACATTACTCTAGTGGATACTTGTACACATGTATAAATATATACATACAGATAGACATTTGTTCATAAGAAATTTTAAAATGCTTTTTAAAACTTTAAATTAAAACGCACTTATTATATATATGATCTTCTAAATATTATTAGGTATGTATGAAGATATCGTTGATTTAAATTGTTTACAAATATTCCTACTTTTCTCTTTTGCGATCATATGCTTAGTTTAGTTTTTAAATGCAGTTATGTTACAATTCCAGTGTTCTGATATTCGTTAACGCTTTCGTCCTCAACATAAAACTAAAAAAAACTACTTCGGGAAATATTTCCAATATAATAAGACTAAATAACAAAATCAACAAGATATTTTCCATGCTAATAAAGATAATTGTAGGTTTTTAATGATTCAGTTATAAAGTACTGGAAAATCTTCAGAGTCTCATTTTAACCCGATTTATTTCCTTATATTTATTCAACTTTATAAATAACGGTTTAATAGGCTCACTAATGGCCTTCATAATTATCTCAATTCCAATGGCATACATAAAGGTGTACCATGACATATTTAGGGGTTCTCAAACGGCTTAATTCTATTGATTTCTTAGCGCAATTGAAGTCGTCGGCGTCCTTAATTATTTACATAATTTTAAGTAACTAATCGTTGGATATTATGCAGCGAACTAAAAGTATCAATGTAACCACACATTGAGCTAATTCTAAACGTTTTGATTATTTTGTTTTTGCTGCTGTTCGTTATTACTGCTTTCTAAGTCTCTCATATTGATAATCACATTCCCGTTGGCAGTGTCCATAGTTGGCACAACTAAAACTTCTATGTCGGTCGCTGCCGGTGTGGTCGCTTTCACCGGTTGTGCCGGCTGAACTGGTATTACAGCCACCATTCCATTGACTCCAGCGCCAACCGATTTCACCGTTGCAGTGGAAGCCGCAGATACTGAGCCGACAGCGGCACTAGTCATATTCAATGGCAGTGTATCGTCTTCGTGCAGCAACTCATGTTGGCTGTGGTGTTTTCGTTTTTGTTTTTTATATAGATAATAATAATAACAAAAAAGATGTGTTTGGGTATTTTTTCAAATTAGTATAAGAAATGTTAAATGTAAAGGGCGTGGATAAGACAAAATGCTGCGATTAGTATAAAACATTCGGAAAACAACAACAATGTGTGTATTTATTTGTTTTGGTTCTACTAGC
The DNA here is from genome assembly GCF_001853355.1 of Bactrocera latifrons. Classification (NCBI taxonomy): domain Eukaryota; kingdom Metazoa; phylum Arthropoda; class Insecta; order Diptera; family Tephritidae; genus Bactrocera; species Bactrocera latifrons. The sequence continues at coordinate 639,230 of NW_017537123.1, forward strand.
GCTGCCAAGCTGCTACATTACATTTGAACTTATCTGCGCACTATTTAACTGGATTTAATGGTTCATATGCTAACCTGGTTCGCTGCGTGGTATCGCCCATGGAGTCGTATGACTGCATCTGATGCTGCTTTTGAGTTGTGTACGTCAATCCATCGCCGACACTGCGACAAATATGAGTGTGGTAATGAAAATTATTCGAGTTTAATTTTGTTATTTGATTTTAGTAATTTTTCCACGGTCGTTTACAGTTAAATGTGTTATTGTTATTATTTTGTGTGCACAGCATTTCTATTTGATTATTTCGCACTTTGCTCAGAATGCACCAAAGATTTAGGATAGTAAGGAGGACAAGGGATTGACAGAAGGATTCATCGTTTCATTTGAACTAAGTCTATGCTTTGACTTTCATTACGATAGTAAAAAAAAGGCTACGTATAAGAACTAAGCAATTATTTTTTCAAGAAAAAACAGTTTTTGGACAATTGGATGATCAAAATAACTACACTCAACACATTTTCCAACTGTTAATATTTTATTCTGCCAAATTCCAATAAGACTGCGTCCAGACGAGGATTTTTTCGACACTCATTGTTTTCAAATTCTCCTTTAATGCTATTTATTTCATATTACTTTCTCAAATTCTTATATATATTATGGATTAGGTAATTTTTATCGTTATTCGTCCTTTTCAAACCGATTTTTTTTTATCGTATGGCTATTTACATACTTATATATTTTAATATTACATACAAAATATAGATGATACATTTCGGAACATAATTTAAATATTCATTTGCAGCCGAGCGCTATTGCAACTATAAAAAAAATTTAAATGAACGGAATAAGGAATTGCGTAACAGCGAATTATTATGTACACTTCGCCTTTTCTCAAAAGAGTCCTCGTGCGTACACAGCCTAAAAATCAATTCTGGAGACAGTGACCTTCAATCTCATTGTTCAAACACTCAATACGGTAAGAGTATGTATATTTAATTTAATCTTAATATTGAAGTTTAAAAATGCGTATTGTCACAAAGCAACTCTGCTCATACTTACATACTAAATTCTGTTCGCAACAAATACAAACAAATGGTTGGTTAATTTTCTTATTTTGAGATATAATTAAAAACTTAGCAACTACATTTTCGTTGAATTGAATAAGTAAAATTCAGATTGAATACGAAATCATAGTTAATAAAAATAAAAAAGTAAATGCTCACATTAACTGCGCATGAATGAGCGGGTATAGCTAACTGATATGTAACAAACATGTTTTTAATTTGCCAAATAACTTTTTTTTAAATGCTATTTACATTCAGTAGAAATGGTTAAAGAATCAGAAAATAAGAATTGAAGGTATATTTAAGGCAGAGGAGAACTGATTACTCAGTAGTGCACATTCTATAGTAAATAACATTTAACAAATTGCTAAAACGAAAAAGCTGCACACACACGTAAATTGCACATATCAACAAAATTGTGAACAAATAAAAAATGTTGAAAACACACATACTACGATAAAATATATACAAAATAGTATTCTCTTTTGTTGAAAGAAAAGTTACCTCGTGTAGACTGGCAAAAACCACAGTTTCCAGTTGTCACCGAACACTTCCTGGAAATTGGCGTATTTACCCAAATTGAAACCATTCTTGTCTGGGCCACCAATGCGGAATATTGGCGCTCGAAAAGCCTCTAAAGAGATTAGGGTATATTCATTAGGAAATTCTTTCAATTTGATGAAATACGTTTTTGCTATTAGCTCACCTAACGTTGTACGATTCATAAGCGTCAAGTAGACATGGTAACCGAATAGGCTCACCAAGCTTATTGCAAACATTATCGACACAAAGAACAGGAACACTATGTTAAAGCGTCCCATGCCACCATTCAAATCGCCCTGTTGTGAAAGTTCCAACTTCATTTTTGAACAATTTTGTGATTGTTTGATTTTGTATGGAATTCAGTGTAAATAATAACAACTACTTGATCAAAACATGCCACATGCATACAGCAAAAAAAAAAGTAGTATTTGTGTGTGTGAGTTTGCACTTACCCGCCAGAAGCGTATGAAATACTCCAACGATGTTAAGGCCACATAAAGGCAATAAAGTAACGCATAGCCCAAAAAGAGTACAAAATATTTGTAGTTTGTGAAGTTGACACAATTGTTAACCCATGGACAATGATGATCCATTTTGAGTACACAAGCACCACAGACACTACAGTGATGTGCACGATCTGGCTTGATTATTTTGCATTTTTCACAGAAACGCACCGAACCATTCAGTGTGCTAACAATGAATTATGAGGAAAGACATACATTTGAATTGAAGAAAATTGATAATATTCATTTAAAGCAAACCGATTTGTGACTGGCAGCGTCTTGGCAAAATTTTCTAGTATTCTCTTTTGTTGATCCTGAGAGTCAGCATGAAATATATGCTCTATTTCTGCTTCTGGAATTCGCCACTGTGAGAGGTTGAAAAACAAAATATAGTTACTATATAACAAAAATTATAAAGGGACGGCAGATATGTACATAATTTGCTGTTATGCTTTTCCAGCGGCTTCGTATACACTATACATAGACATATGCAAAAATATATTTTTGCAATCCATAAAAAATCCCTTACATTTAATATTAATTAATTAAAAATTCTTTTGCCCATTAGGGTACCTAAAGTATTTCGTCTTGAAAGCATACAAACAGACTTACATTCACATTTAAATTAAGGATCAGTGATACTCATTGACGGATTTGTATATAAATTTCTTCCAAAGTAAGGAGAAATCGGAATTAACGCTTTTGGTAAAGTCTTGTAATGAGAGAAGTCTAAGGTATTAATTTACTTTAGTACTAAATATTCGAAAAGAAAACAGAATTACAAAGTATTTAGCTAAAATCAAAACCGTATCAAATATGACGTCATAATGTATCCGGTTTAGCTTCTCAAATACTTAAAATGAAAACGAAAAATATACGAACTGACACAAGCATTGTTGTCGGCAAAACAATTTAATAATTCATTCCTTCGCTTACACACATATTTATAATGCATCGCTGATTAAATTCTTTATAAAATACTGACTCATTTCGATTAATATATAATTTTGTTTAATAAGTTTCGCACCTGTTACATGAAGTAGGGGCTTTTGGGATAATAAGAAATTGCGATAACGCAAACATTTCAGATAAGAATTGATAACCGTAAAATGTACGATTAAATTAAACTGCAAACATATACCCATATTTACAACAAAACAGTGCATTATGTGCTTACACTTACATTCGGGGGAACTGTTCCAACTGGTGTAAAGATGGTATTCCAATAGGACCAGAAAAACAACACACATATTATATGATAAAATATCAGAAAAACAATTTGTTCAAAGACGTTTTCGATGGATACTGCAAATAAATATATAACTGTAATTTAATTACTGCAAAAGAGGCAATTATATTTGATACGTACGTAAGCAAAGCGACACCACATAAGCATAATATGACCATGCGATCACAGCCGCGATGAATATGACTGGTATCCATTTTAGTGCCGCCATACAACTGCCTAAAGCTGTCGATTTTTTACTCTCACCATCATAATTGCCCATTGCTGCTGACATGAACTGTTTCGGTATAAATGTGTGTGCTTGTTCTGAGGGCTAGCTATAGGTTGATGGTCAGGATTTGTCTTTGCATAGATTGCACACGCATCGAGTAAGTGGTGCTCCAAATATCTTGTAAAACTCGGTGCCACTTTCGAAACTTGCGATCCTTAAAAATTCTTTTAAATAGCTAATATATGTATATTTACGCTAAAAAATTACTCACACTCAATTTACTATCTTTCGCACTAGTTTTACTTAAGTGCAATTGAACACCCGCGCTTCGCCTGCAGTCGTTGGTCACCTCAATTTACGTACTTAATCATTTACTGACTGTTTTATATTTTCAACAATTTCTTTTACTCCTCTGCCTTGGTAATCACTTGCAAAGCAGTACGTATTGTAGACATTGCTTCTGTATGCCTCTGCGTCCTACAATTGGATTATAACAAAAGATGAATACTTTGCAAATTGGCGGCTTATATTCTTCGGCAAAACGGAAATAGTTGTTTAGCGTAGTAAAAGTGAAATTAAAGTTTTTCGTTTCCAAATTTTTGTCTATGTGCTGTTCACTATTTTTGGAAAAGAAGAAAAACACAAAACAGCAACTGTCAAACAAAAAACAACGGATAACTAAACCAAGTGCAGGCAAGTGTTACGGGATAGTGTTGCCAGAAACGATGAATTTAACATATAGGAATCGTCCAAATACAAAAAATTTATGGTACACTCGAAATATAGATCCTCGGTTTAAAAATTTGAAATAATGTAATTTTGATATTTCAAAAACAATTTTTACATAATTATCAGAATACACAATTATAAAACACAAAATAATCGAATTTACGATAATTATAATTCTGAAAGGGGCGTTATAAGAACAAATTCAGAAACTGCATTTATATATTTCTAGTCTAGAATTCAAAGAACTAATGAATTTTCAACCTATCTGATCGCACGTCCGAATCCAGAGCAATCAAGTCTTGAAAAGTATTTAGTCAATTTCAACAAGTAAGTATACATAGCAAAATGTAACCCTACTAGCCCAAAGTACACAGACATACAACTCTGTAGAAGAGAGAATATTGAAAGTATGTTAAAAGAGAGAGGAAGGGAGAGCGAGAGCTATCGCAGAGCGTATGCGCCCCAAAACGCTTGAGGGGGACCACGAAAAAGTATGCAAGTTGAATTGGCTTACACAGAATTGAGTCAAAGTAAAGCCGTTGCCGAGTACAGTGAATTATACTAGATTATCGGAATACAGTTTGAACGAAGAATTCATCAAACATATCAGTTTAAGAAAATGTAAATTTCGTTACTGTAAACCGTTAATTTGAAATATTAATGAATGAAAAGTGTTCTAAAAAATGGAAAAAGTGACATAAAATACCAAATAAGATAATCGCTTCTGTATTTGATTCAAGCAAAAGTTCGTTAAGTGAATAGCAACAAAATTTGTATCATACACTTTGCCTAGCGATTGCAAAAGTTACTACTAGACGGCCGGAGCCAATCTTCGTTTTCGTGTACGAATGCCACCGTATATGTACATAATATGAAAATACATATTTAGGTTTAGGCATTTGCATTTACGTATATATATACAGTCGCTGTGCGGATCAAAGAGAACGAGCGAATGTCCCTAGTGTTTAGTATGTCTGCATAAAAGTTTTTCAGTCTTTTTATTCGCCTGTCTACTCCACCCCACCTCATGTGGTTTAACGAAAGGTGAAATATGATAAAAAAGAGAAAGCATATACAGGTATACTTCGTATGCATGGATATGTTTGTAGATAAAAATAGTGTGTGAGAAAACTGAGTGTTGTTGATTTTTCGACGACCGCGTTGAGGCTATCGGCTCCAACAACTACGATAAGGCGATAAGATTGTTTCTATGCTCTCTTCATCACGTTTGACTGTTTGTCCGACCCCAACCCATCATCTTCACGTGGACACATCTGTGTTAGTGTGCCGTGTTCATGTGATAAAAGAAACAGTGAAGGTGATATCTCTTCAGTCAGTTAAAAATGTGATAAAGGCCCAAAGAGCATATGAGGGTCTCAGTGGCATTGAACCATCTAGTGGATAACATATTTAATGTAACGCTTGTAGTTAGGCTCATATTATAAGCGCATACATTATATTAAAAAAAATATTAGTGCGAGTGAGAGTGTGGGTGACATACGGCGTAGCGTGTGATGGCAGTATATTTCATAACACTGTTTTGCCCAGCAATAGCATTATTGATTATTTGAGAGAATCAGCCCTTCTCTCTTCTTCGACGTCGTTATAAAAAGCCGGCTGCTGTGCGGCTGTCATGTCCTAAATTGGCTATGGAAGCATATGAATGTATACATACTACATATTACATTACACATAGCAGTAAGTACTACTCGATGCATTTCGAATGAGCAAAAGTACAACCCACATCCATACTACCCCACACACGGGCTAGGCACACTGTTGCTGTTGTTGCTATTTATGATACGGGCTTTGTTGGTGGGTGGTGGTTCGCGAGCCTATGTGCGCTCTCATACGGCTTTCGCCACGGTCTTCGCTGCACGACTTGTTGCGATTTCCTTTCGCTACCTATGCAATAACGCTATTAACTCGAGTATATATGTTTGTACATACCTCGGCAGCAGCATTTGTAACGAACGAATGAGCGGAAATTAGTGCTCATTCATTTTCTTTACTCGACCACATGTCGGCGGGTTCAGTATTGCGTTATCCTTGCGTTTGCAACATTTCAGCACAATTCAGTTGGTTTTCAAGTAGACATTTTTGTGGAAAATCAATTCGCCTTGCTTTGCAGTAGACCGCGGCGATGATGTATGTATGTATGTCTGTATGCTGCAGCTCACCTGCCATTTAATGTTTTCTTTTATTCATTTTCATTAAATTCCATGTCTATTCGCTCATTCGTCTCTTAAAAAGGATGCAAGTGCAAGTAAATTTCGTCCGCAAATTAGAGAAAACAGAATTATAAATAAAATTGAAGCAATGCGTCGAATATCTCTTTCAATATTACGACTATTGACAAGCGCCAAATTCTTTAGCACCCAGACAAAAATTGTAGGGCTATACTTGGGGTGGAGTGCTAGTAAGAAGAATCTGAAGAGGAATTGGCTTGTTACAGATGAAATAATATTTTAATAGAAATGCAACTATTTTCTGTATGCAGTTACTGATGAGTTTTTCCCACCTAAAACTTCACGAATCTGTTTTGAAAGCCAAGGTGTTCCTTAAAAAAAATCAAATCAGCTGTTCAGCCTTCCTAAATTTTTCATTTTTAAATCCTATCTTCGCTATAATTCTGGCACTACTACATTCCTCTTGAATATGTGACTTATTGGGAGAATCCTAGTACTGTTATAAATTTAATTAAATTAAATCTAAATTAATTTAAAAAATAAAATGAAATGTGAACGAATTATTAATAAGCTTTATGGAACGTGTTATTTTATAAAATAATTTTTAAGAGCTTTATAAGTAAACTAAGTCCAAGATTAAGAAGCAACAAATAGAAGCTCGTGTGGTAACATTTAAGACAATTTTAAAGTGAAGAAATAACGTGCAAATAAAAGTGATAAGTTTTCCATCGATCATTTTGTTGTTGGTTGTTGGTATTGATACCTTTCGGCCTTTCGGTGGGCGACATATGTACACGCTCTCTCTGAGGATTGCTTTCGAGACTCAAATTTAATAACTTTTCCTTCTAGGCAGAACCACTGATACGTGCTATTAGCCATCACTTACATGTACGTGTGTGGTATATAAAAATTCGGGGAAATATCCACAAATGGAAAGTGAATAGTTTGAAACAAAGATTAAAGTTTTATATAGACACCTGAGGGCTGTGTTTTGTTAATAAGAGAAAGTGTAAAAGTAAACCAGGTAACTAACTACCACGTCTGCAATCGTTCAGCTGGAAATTGTGAATAACCTGTGAGTCTGTGGTTTTGACGCCTTAAGAGGACATTTTGGCAGAAGATAAGCTAACGGATCTAATTTTAGGAACATCAGAGAGAAATCAGGTGAGTAAAAGCAAATACGACATAAAAAAAAAATATTCAAGTGATCTACGATACAAAAACGTGCTTTGTGACCCTAACATGCATTATTTAGCTTCAACAGGGCATCCTATATTGCCGTACGACTTTGAAAGGACCACCACTTGGACAAAAAACTGTGATAAGTGTGAAATAATTAACTATAAATTACCATAAATGCCAAAATGCAGAGCTTTGTTTTCCACATTTCTAAATTTAAAACTTAAACAGTTCTGAAAGTATTGTAAAAGTTGCCTATCACTGGGTTGGCGCTGAGGCTTTGTCTTGGGCATTTCCAGCTAAATTTCTAGTGTTTCGAAATTTGACCATTGGTTATCAGAACATAGTTAACCTAAATTTCACAAAACAATGTTTTTATGAAATACTAAATAAACCAACTTTTAATAATTATTTTTAATAATTAATTTAATGACTTCATTTTGTGTCTTCGCGAGAAGAGAAACAATTCTTAGCATCTGTCATGGAGATATTTTTCATGTTGGTTCAGATATCCAGGCGAGCCTTCAACTCGAATTCCAACCAGTTTAACAATTAGTGTTCGGTTCTTAGGTCCCTCCTCGTCCAATGGTTGATAACATCATTTACTTGGCCAAACGTCTTCTGTGAAGAACTATCCTAATGGCCAATCAACCAAAAAGAAAAATTTACATATGTATAGCTCCCACGACAGATGGGTCTAAGTAATCAGAACGGACCCGAATTTTTTTCCGGCGAAGGACTGTCAACTCGGTACCATTCCACGAAATTACTTCAGGAATGTTTTCTACTGCTACAACAACAACAGCAACATGTATCAATAACGCTTGCCCGAACACATATAAATATAATTTGGCTGTAAACAATACTATTCTTTCTAACTTCTCATTAAAGTGCACAGCAAACCACATCACACTGACAGGAAGGCAAGAATCGTCGAGTGTTTCCGCAACAGACTCGCAAGTAGCTTTGCTTTAAACATTTTTTTGTTTTTTGGCTTTTAAAAGGAGCCTAAAGCAGCAAGAAAAGCATAATTAGAATATTTATTACCGACCCTGAAAGCCTCAACTCTCACTCAAAAATTACTTCACATAAAATTTCGCATTTCTTCCTGTGACTAAGGCGCCCTGTCACAAAAACCGCCACTACTACTAATAGCATTCTTCATCCCAGTGGGCTGTGCGCTGTCTTTTGGTTGTGTATGTGTGTTCGTGTGTGGGTGCGGTGTTAACCCCTAGCTGCGACTCAAGGTTAGGGTTGGGGCCCTATAGCAGTTCAACAAAATTAATGAGTCATTCATTGCGAATGAGCGGAGGTACAAGTACTTTCCAAAAGGTGCAGCAGCAGCGCCAACAGCCAGCAAACGTTTCGGCAAATGGTGCATGTATGCATTATTCGTAAATGTGCGCATAAAGCTGTCTTTATAGCATAAAACCGTAACAAATCGACCCTATGAGCGCCACGCACTGTTGAACGCCTATTTGTAGGCAATGAAATTTGCGAAAATTGCAACACATATGTATGTTCTTTCTGAAGCTGATATGAATGGCTTTCCTTATTAGTACTTTGATTAGTGAATTAGGAAACGATCGAACCTCTTACTTGAATTTTATTGAAGACCTTCAAAGCGTATTGAGCGTCTTTAATGTGTTTAGTATCAATGTTAGACTTTTATGGTCTAATGTACATCGGTTTGAAACGTCGATTTCGCATTTCTTTCCCGCCTGTGCCGCAGGCACACAAGATCGAGATTTGCTAGTGAGTATATGTATCGAGTTAGTAAAGACGTAAAAGACGTTTAATGGAACTGGATAAATAGACATTTTTGTTAATTAGTACTTTGGAAAGATTCGAAAATTAGCTGTTCTGGTCTTTAGACCACATTTAGAGAGAGCACATACATACAAGCGACTACTAATCTATATCCGGAACTTAGAATCTATATCCGGAAAAGTTATTTCCACAATTCACCACAGCAATTTTATTTCAAAAACTTCGAACACTGAATGAACCCTTTGTTGATGAATATGTCTGCTCCCGTACACAAGGATATACGAAAGTTAATGAGAACGAAAATTAGAAGAAATACAAAAAATAAACTCAAGGTTTTACAGCTTAGAGAAAACATCTGGCTCCGCAATTGGAACAGTTCAAGGAGAGGGGAAGTCGACTGAATTTGGCGATTAATTTGACATTGAAAGCAAAACAAATATGCCATCCAGGAGGCATACAAAACACATACCTAGGCGAGCAAGTACAGTTACACATAACATAAGAAGAGAAGAGTGAGAAAACACCAAACGCCCTATTCAATATCGCGGAGTTTCTGCTGAGGGCGATATTAAACAACCGCTAAAATAGAAATAAACTAGCGCTTACATACATATGTTCCATGCTATGAAATGGGGGGTAAGCGGAAGTAAAGCCGTCGTCTGGTAAGGGTGTGAAGGTATATTAAACGATTTCAATACGAAACTGCACAGCAACATACCATCCGTCAGTCAAAGCGSCAGTGCTAGCAGGACACCAAAAAACCAACCGCTGTGCGACAAATTTTGAAAAGGGGTAGTGACAGCAACAGCAGCTACAACAATGACAGCACCGCAACATAATAATCATGAAGAGTTTCGTGCTTGCCAAAAAATGTACTCATTCTAGAATCATTAACAACAACAACAACATTCACGCCAAACCATCAAAGGTTACTCTTTTAGTACGAGCGAAAGCCTGGCGGCTCAAATCTGCATAATGACAGACCTGTTTACACTTATCACATGCACCCAGTGAGGAAATAAAAWCATGTTTATCCACGAATCGATGGAGATAGCCGAAATTGGAGAGTTTGAAGTGGGAATAAATACTCTATATTGAGCAGTTGCCTGCCTTATGCCTGCGTACGAGCGCCTTCTTCCGCGTTTGCGCTGACAGTACGAATTACGAATTACTTTCAAAATGGTGAGCTCCTTGCGATTGACGCCCATGTGTGTCTGTATGTGTTCGATATTTTTCGTATTGCTGTGTTCCGTTGATGGATGGCTATATTGATTGATAGAATTACGGCGCTGAGCGCTCGAGCTTAAGATTCATAGCTGTCCGCTTGTCGAATGCCAAATGCCGATTGCCAATTGGTCGGCTCATTGTTGATTGAATCATACCTTCACAAATATGAAATGCAGTGTTCATAAAATGTAGATTGATGGTAAATTACAGTTGACGGCGGCCGTTCTTATCTACGAGTAAGGGATTGTTTAGTTGATATTCGGGTGGAACCGACCGGTGGGTGAGCTTCAATTCGCATAACGATTTTGCGTGATAGCTTCTCGGTTTCTTGCAGTTTTATTCTGCTGTTCTTAGTGCTATACGATTTCATAGTGTAAAAATGGCGTTTTAATTATTAACGATTACGCCCTTTAAAAATGTGCATTAAATATATATTCAACATTAAGTACACCTTTATCGAAGATAAACTTCCGTTCGATTTTAAGGCAAGGCAGTGAAGAGTTTTTAAATAAATTGATTTCAAATGGTCTATTTTTAGCGAAATAATATCATATTTTATTTTACTTAGATAAGTAATAACGAGTAAATGCCAATATAAATATAAATGTGTACATTTTAACTACAACAGCCGCTGAAGAGTTAGATAAGAGAGTGAGATAAGATTCACTGGTTGCCAGTGTCATGGCAGTTGCGTTATTATATATAATATTTGCTATATATTTAAAATATAATTATATGTTATGTTTTATATACATACATACATATGAGCACATAAGTCCTAAGTGCACAAATGTTGAAATCCACAAGTCACAAGCTTGTTTATGATCGTTCAGATTATATGGCAGCTATAAGCTATAGTGGTCCGATATCGGCGGTGTCGACAAATGAGCAGCTTATTGGAGAGGTTTGGTTAGGTTAGGTTCCTCTAATAGGCTCGTGAGCCTCGCATAGCCCAATTTCAGCTCTTGATGCTCTTCATCCACACTATCGATATCTTTTCCAGTGTCTCATAACGTGGTGTCGCTAAATGCTGGAAGTGTTGCTTTGCTGGTGCGGGACAAGCGCATAAGAGATGCTCTAAGGGCTTCCCTGGTGCCTTGCTTTTAACATTTTCTGTCATCCCCATTCTGCACGCGTTTCCCGCCACCAGATTAATGATCAATGAGTATTCCAAACATGTTCTACTGTCTATTCTATCAAGAGTGCGTAGGAACTTTGTGTATTTTCTTTGTTTTGCACACCACTTTTGGATTTTTTGATAGATCTTTCATTGAATTTTAGCCTTCCTTGCCAAGCTCTTGTCCAGGTCATGGTAAAGACTTTCTCCAACGTTTTCAGCAAGAAGAAAGTTGGCTTGGCTGGCTTGTTCCTACCTGCCTTTGGTATGAAAACTACCCTAGCCTCCTTCATGTGTGCGGCCCTTAGCTGCGATTCAGACCCTTAGAAATCGTCTTTAGCCACAGCACGGATAGACAAATCACTTTTTGTAGCATTGCTGGAATGATTCGGTCCGTATCGGGAGATTTGTATTAGACGATTCTATACAAGATGCGTTTCAAAGTAAATAGTTTCGGTGCGAAAATGAACTTCGAACAAAGAGCAACATTAAATTTTGTTTTAAAATTGGTAAAATTTTTATCGAAACGTTTCTATTGATGAAACAAGTTTATGGCGATTATTCCTATCCCGTAGCAGAGGACACGAGTGGTTCCAACGTTTTCAAAGTGGTCGTGAGGACATAAATGACGATCAACAGTGGCCCAATCAAAATCCGTGATCACCGGAAACTCCATCGAAAATGTGCGTGAATTCACCAAAAATCAGCTGAACTCATAATTGAAATTCATAGAAATGTAACTGAACATCTCCAAAACATCGCATTTTGACCGAACGTTTGGGCTTACGAAAGGTGTGTGCACGGTTTGTTCCGCACAAATTGACTGACGATCAAAAATTGCTCAGAATCAACATTCGATTGATGCTTGTGACCGATTTTTTGACCAAAAATCGCATTTTAAGCATTAACCACTCCGCGTATTCACCTGGTATGGCACCGTACGACTTCTTACTTTTCGGAAAAATGCATTTGCCTATGAAAGGAAAGCGTTATGCAGTCGTAGAGGAAACGGGTTGCACCGGCATACTGGCCAACGAGCTAAAACACTCGTTCGACATGCTGTTGGACCGTGCAAAAAGCTGTACTGAAGCAGAAGGAGACTATTTCGAATAAAATAAATTGATTTTGTTTTAAGTCCTATTTAATTTGGAACGCACCTTGTATATGTTTCCTGTATTACCATGAAATCGATAATTGCAGTTATAATCTGGTACTACTCTAGACTTTGTTTACTTTCTTCTCTTTTTTTCGCTCAATTAATGTAGGTATGTGTGCGCGTCTGATATAAATAGATGCTAAATAATATGTAATTAACAACTTAAGGGTTTTATTATACTTGTACGTGCCCTATTAACATTGAACTTTTCAAGTGAATCTGAGCATTAGAAGCCACTATATATATATACAATTAGGTATGTATGGGTATGCAACTGTATAATGTAGACGGGGAAATGTAATTATGGGGATTAAAAATTTTATCGAGCCCTACTCTTTAAGATCGAAAAAATATATTTTTTTTCATCTTCTGGTCACCCATTTTTTAGAAACTGACAGCTCTTGTGAAAACGAAACTTGAAAAATGCACTTTTAACAAATAAAATTTTCGCAAAAAAAATATATATTTATTTATAAATTTCTCGGCTGCAGTCCACATCAATCTTTGTCTTCATATTTTCTTATGTTTGTTTACCCTCTGATATTTACTTGATTTTTGCGTTTAATTTTTACTTTCCTCGCTTTGTTTTTCTTTAATATACGTTTTTCTGTGCAACGGAAAAGTCTTTTATTTTCAACCTAAAAATATATACATACATGCTCTTATTTTAATATGTATTCGGACATTCGTGGGGATTCCAAGAAAAGATATTTTCTTGTATATTTTGCAACTGTGCATATATACATACCGGGGGCTGTTTTATATTATTGTTGGCAATTTTTAAGCAACAAGTTGTACGCCAATTAACTTTTCTTCGGCAACCATAAGATCCAAAAAGACATACCAGATTCAAATAATTGAATTTCAATTGCTGAAGCAAAATAAAGCCTGATTAGATCTGAATTTTTCATCTTTTGATAGCAGAATCATAGATCTCCATTTTTGGGAAAAACTTGTAAAAAACTCCATTGGAAAGGAAAAGGCTCTTACATCCTGCTCATTATTACAATTTTGGGGCAATGTTATCGCTTTGCTGTCTGCTGTTATTGATCGCCCCCAGGCTTGGTATTCAGCCCAAGCGAGATAAAAGTGTTATAACATCGTCGCGGTGCTCTTAGAAGCTTTTCGCTCAGACTTTAAGCACACATCAGTTGAAGTCTGGTCAGTGGAATTTTGAGAAATGCTATCAGTTTTGCCATTGGAAGCTTTAAAGTTTCTTAAACTCAAAAAACATTGCGGTGTTAACAACAGTTTGTCTCCTCAATGAACACGCCAAGCTTTCCGAAGTGAACCAATCAAGAATTATAATTCGATATTATTTGTTGTTAATGCATAAAACTCGAAATATTTTACTTAATTTAACTGTTATTCACTATACCACTCAAATCCATTGTCAACAAGAAATCAGTCAAGCCGCTACAGACAAACTCGACAAAAGTCGGCTCAAAGAATAAGTGCGACACAAAACGTTGGCGGAGTGAACAAATAACCTTATTAAACTGTTTGTACAAGATACAAGCCATTAAACGCACACAGCGCATGAAGGATTGAGGAAAAATGGTTACATGACCTTTCAAGCGACCCAATGACCAACACATACGCACATGTGCGAATACAGTAGCAACTACATTGAAATAACAAATCAAATACACACACACACTAACAGATTTTGTGTGGGGATGTTGTATGAGCATAAGGTTCTGCCACAAGTTGACTAATCGACTGAGGCTTACCCAATTGACTGTTGAATAGTGGCTGGCTGCTGTTGGGCAATAGCACTGATTGACGCCAACAATAACAACAACAAATTGACGAAAATGATTTAACAAAACGACGTTGTTCTTTTGTTGCTTTTACAAAAGCCCTCCGACACAAGTCCAACAGTGGCGCAAACGCACAACCATGACAAAGCGGTTGTCTAGAAATCATTGGCAAAGATAAAGGCTATTTGGAGTGTAAGAAAAAGATATGGATTCACTTTCGTTTGTTCGAGCAAGAGGAGTAAGTGAATTTCGCAGCCGCTTTTGGTACAACTTATCTGCGAAGTCACGCGCCGAAATTGCTAATGGTAAATGGCCTTACTGCCCTGGGGCAATAAGACAATAAACATTATTGTAGCCAGTCATTATGTGCTTGTTCTGCCGCTCGGTCGCCTACATTCTCGTACGCAACCGTTATTCGCACGGCGCTTAATGACAATGATAAATGAGGTGTGAACTCTAGTTTGTCTAGTGTGTCGTTGTTCGCTATTTTTTTCTTTTCGGAATTTTGCGTCTCGAAGACATGAGCGTTGAACCGCAAAGAACTAATAACATTCTATAGACGTGTGCAATGTCATATATGCGCAACTTAAGTCCATCCATTGATTTTGTGAGTAAATTTATTGCCTCGTTTGGCCAGCCAGTGCGACCGCCAGACGGCTTGACGGCCAGTCACCCAGCTAACCAATCAACCAGTCAGCCTTTGAAGCAGTGTAGTGGCTAATAAAGCGACGATTGAAGGTGGCAGGTGTGAAAGCGCAAGTACATGAAAGTGAAGTATACAACAACAAGAAGCAGACACATTATTTATTTATAGAAAATAAATATTTCGAGCAATAAAGCAAGTAAGACGACAACAAACACTCACTTAATGTCTGGTTGATTGTTATTTAACGTCGCAATTCCATCAATGGAAATAGCGAAAATATTGCGCGGAGCGGTGCAAGGTGAGACAAGTATATTTAGTATGCGTAAAGTTGATTTTGTGCGCTCACAGCTGTATGCTCCTCTGCCATGTAAGTCCACACTTACGCGCTTGCTTGCAGGCGCCGTGCCCCAAATGCTTGTCTGGGACCGGTGTTGCCACCCATACTGAACAAGCGTACACTTAAGGCAGAATCCTGTCTAACGGGTACGAGCGCATAGACATTTCAGACATTTCGTCGAAGTTCATTGGCATGCAGCAGATTTCTGTCGATATTGGGTCGCATTCATGATTTTTTCTGCAAATGTTTAAACTTTCGTAAACTTTGGATTTATTAAAAATATTTTTAAGGCTTGATAACTCTAAGAATTCCTGCTTTATCCACTGCCGCGGTGCGTATGAGTGACTTTGGGTGACGGCTAACGATAAGTTAAGGAAAAATAGCAAACAGTACATACATGTGTTTAATATACATATGTACAAGTGCATAATAACTTCAGTGTACTCATTTTGGAAGCACAAGCTGCCACTCAAATTATTACTTTTCTATATTCTAAATGGGGTATTTGAGTCGCCATGTCCTTTCGAGCAAAACTGAGTTTGATAATATTAAAAATTAAACAAAATATTGTCACTAATTCACAGTAAAATCTCCGAAGTCAAATATAGTTACTTAATAGCTAAAAGCCTGCTCGTCTGGTTCCACATCCTTTTCAGTGCGGATGTATGTGCATGTCCATTCATGTGTCTTTTTGCCATTTTGAAAATATTTTTTTTTAATTTTGTGCATTCTTGCAATTCTATCACAAACACCGCGTGCAGCAACAACAAATTGTGACAGTTAATTAAAAGTTTCCAAGGCGGCAAAGGAATACCGACGACATGTGAAAACATGGCAGAGTCAAAAGTTGCAAGCATATGATGGGAGAGCTAAGTATTGAAGAAAAAAATTAGCTCTGTAAATGCTTAAGTAGATATGTATGTGTGTTTTTCTCCGAAAACCCCTCTACAATTTTCCAGTTGTAGGTCACAAGAAATGCTTCAAAAATCGTAAAATCAATTCAAAGTATGGCTTCATCAACTTTTGTCATGAACAAATCCGATTACAGACATACATACGTACATATGTCCATGTATGACAGCCACATAGCACAAAGTCAGCCAGACATGTAATTTTGTTAATAAACATTTTTATTAATTCAATGCGTGTTATTGACAATTGACAACAACAGCAACAACAGCAACAACACCACACACATGTTCATCATATTGCCACAAATATTCGTGCGCATTTATGTATGAGTACACTTGCATGTGTACAGTGTTCAATAACATGTGGCTGTGCGTGCGCAGTTCACCAAACAAAAAAAAAAAAAAAAATCACTAATACACCCATGCGTACATACTTATGGTGCATACATATGTGCAAGCAAATGTATAGAAATTAATAACTAAAGCGGTAATGCGAGATTGCGGCTAGACCTGCGATCCCACCGATTCTCCCCTCCCCTCATGCTTCAATTGTAGTTGACATTGAGTTGCTGAAATGAAATTATTAAAACCAAATAAATTAGACGTCTGGTCATGATTTGTTTTCGCATTTCAGCGCAAATTCAGTCAAATTCGGAATTCACGTGATTTATTTACCGAACAACGCGGCTGCCTTAGCTGGACGGCGCAATGTTGCTGACTTCGTGTCAATTCGGTTAGTTGGAGTTGCATGATTTTCCTCAGTGTCGTTATGCCGAGCACATAATTTGAGAAGTATTCGTTTATTTTGAAAGTTACTTGCCTAACGTTATTCGACTTGTACGATTATTTTGGAGATTAAACCCTTGTCTTAACAATAATCCATGCCAAGTTTCTAAGATAACTTGTCAAATGGAAAAGTTTTCCATACAAGCACTTCCGATTATTCAGTTTGTATGGCAGCCACATATATGCTAAAGTGGTGCGATATTGGTGGTGCCGATAAAAAAGGTTCTTTGGGAGGAAAGAAAGTGTAAAAAATTTCTGAACGTTATCTCAAAAGCTGACGGATTGGTTTGCTTATTTGCAGACGGACGGATAGATGGACAGACATGGCTAATGGACTTAGCTCATCATGATGATTATATAGTATAGCGTTTTCGACGTTTCCATCTGGGTGCTACAATTGATATCGGATGATTTTTGTTCGATTTAACAACTGCAGCCAATTGGAAATTGTAGTTTTGGAAAAAAAACGGTTCGAAGATAAACTAATTGTACTGAGCGGTTGCATTTTGGAATGTTGTAATTAAATATATTTGAAATAGTCATCGACAATTTTAGTACGTCTTCGGAATGTGCAAAAGAAAATTCACAATTGAGGAGTTTGTGCTTTGTTTCGCGAGTGAACATCTCATATAATTAGTGTCATCAGCCCAAATGTGCGAGCTTTTTTTATTTATGTTTGCTTATATTTTGGTATACTACATATGTATGTCTGTCTTTATAAATACATTTCACTTTTGTTATTGTCGTCTTGTGCTCTTTTGTCTGCCTCTAAAGTGTTGGTGTAAACATTTTGACTCAATTGACAACTTTTAACATGACTTAACATCTCGCAGATTTCTTTTTCTCCAATTGTTTCTGCTACGCTTTGTTTTTGTTGTCTTGCTTTGCACATAATTTATCGGCTTAGCAGCGTAGACTTTTTGTCGGCGGCATTTTGCGGTGCGCCGTGATTTCCACACACTCCCACATACCGATATCTACTTACCTCAGCAGGTGTCTTGATGTAGATGGGCATGTACCAACGCATACCCTACATGAGTTCATGCGTGTGGGTATGCCTCCATTAGTGCCCATTGTTTCACTTGCTTTTGCCATTTCTACACTTCTGCCTTTTGAGCTCGTTCAAACAGCGAAATACTTAGAAATTGAAAGTAAGTAGCAAGTACAGTGCTGATCATACATAGCTGTGAGACATGTGTTCGTGTGTCTGTGTTCTCGTTAATAAAGAGTGTGGCAGTAGGAAATTTGAACTTTCTTTTCTTAATCAGAATCTTTAGTTTTGAAAGTAAATCGAGAAGTACCGGGAGATAAGAGTCGTTCCGAAAACCTAGATATTAACCCGTAGCATTTAATCGTGATAAATCCCCGGTTTTCCACTCCAAACAAGTTGTTTAGGTGAACTTTGTCGTAGAATATCAGGTGAGAAAAGCCGTGAGCTTTTGCAAGACTTCACTACATTTTCTATTTAATTACACTCACGGAAGGGTGTTCACACTAATAATAAAGATTATAAATGTAAATACATAAAAACGGAGGCAGTACTATTATAACACCCTTTATTTGAAACACTTGCCAGAAGCCGTCGCCAAACGCCGGTAGCCCATTTACGAGCATGTTCCCGACGAAATTAATTACTGACGGCACAGCTACTGCTAAATATTTACAAGCACCTACACACCTGCAAACGTCCATACATGCCTGCAGGTGTGCTTATCTCACCAGCGAGATGACTTTTGTTAAGGTAGGCGCATTTCGCGCTCGCCACGTAAAAATTCACTTGATTTCTCCTCAGCTGCCTCTTCTCATACTCATAGATATTTCTCTCGTCTTATCTGCTGCTGCCTATTTGAGCAGCGCTGCATTGTCTCACTTGCGGTCAGTGCTTTGGCTTGTTATTGGCTGAAATAAATAGAAAATTCGGTGGCTCTTTGTCGCCGGCGATCTCATATTGTTTAGGCGTTTTAATAGAAATCACATTTTATGGTGCGTGGGTGCAGATGTGCTCCATTTATTGCAAACACACATTGTGAAGGTTCCTTTGTTTCAGAGAATTTACTTTAAAAATGAAACAAGTGCATGCATCATTTAATGTGTTCTGAAACATTTTATGAAATTTGAATTTTGAATTTTGACAGCTCATTTTAAGCAGATATCTAAGTTGTTGGTGTATTTATGTAGGTCGGCCTGGGGAATAACCCTCAAACTCGTGTTTAGTTGGAAAGCGTTTAAGGTGAGAACACGACAACTAATTAGTGGATTGTCGGATCGGCGCTGAACACTTTTATAAGGAACAGCTGCTCATTACTCACGACCCTTTTCTTATTATATTTTATTTATATATTTGGTTAAAGCCTCAGCTTACCGATTTCAGTATTATGGTTGTATAAATTAATTTAAGATTTAGATGTTTGGTTAACGGTCGCATTCTCCACTTGCCAAGTAATGCGCTTGTTTTATGAAAGAAGTAAAAATAATGCATAGAACATTATCAAGCAACAAATAAATATTGAGAATATTGTTGTCCTCTGTCTAGCATCCTCATTCAACATTAAAATTCGGTCCTTTTGTCAACCTTTACAGACCCTATGAGACTTTTCGAGACCATCCAATTTTTTGTAATAATATTAAATATGTTGTTTACAGTTAATTTTTTACCCACAAAGGCAGCGCTATTATGGTCGCAAATTTGAAGTTTTCACTGCTTGATTTCCATGTGTGTATGTGGTATGTGTGTGATTTCACTTCTTAATACCTACACTTTGAATATCATGTAATGTTCTTCAAACTCATTAAATATTTTTCTTTATTTCTTTCTAGGTATGTCCAATAAATTCAATATTCAGGGTACAAATATAGTGGATCTGGCTGTTATAATATTAGTAGGGCAACATTCTGTAAGTTAATAGCTGAAATGTATGCTTTGATTTATTTACCTCTTTTAGGAGTTCGCTAAAGTATCCCTCAGGAAAAAGCTGAAAACGTGTCTGTAAAGTCCAAGCTGAGAAACTATTTTCCCCTAATTTAGAAATATAAATAGTTTCTAAGCATCGCTAAATCCTCGCTCCTTCAAAAAATCTAGATTCCTTTCCTCTAGCAAAGTACTAAGTGAAAGTTTATTTGCTTCTGTTGGCAAAGTTCTTCACCTCTCAACTGAACTCAAATGCCTTAATAACTAAAGCTTTGTGAAATCAATTAGTTTAGCATGTCGTATGATTGTTTGCTCTTCTCTGCAGAAGATTCACAAATATCACTTAGCGGTGACGTTTCTCTCAGCAAACAAGTTGGAGCAAATTGCGCAAACACGCATGCTTTTGTGTGTGTGGACAGGTGTAAGTGTCTCTGAGAATGTCATCGGTGTCAAAACGATGAGCCGCGGGAATTCGAATATATGTATGAGTCAGTGGATTACACGGTCTCGGACACTTTTGCTTTCAACTAATGTAATTCACTTTGTGTTTGGTTGCAGTTTTCCTGTCCTTGCGCTCGCCTCTCGGAGTTGTCTAATTGGATTTCTGTTTGATATTTCATTAATTACGGAATTTTCTGTGCGGTTATGGAATTAAAATTTCCTTTCACTTTTGGGACTTGAGCAGTAATTCTAACGTTCGCGATACTTGCATAATATTTCAAACATGCTGCTTTAAATGCTGAAAAATCCTATCGAAATGCTAGAGGTGTGTTGATGAGTACCATTAGTTGTAAGCGGACTTCGAACTGCGTTAGATTTTATTGAGAATATGTTCAATCTTATAAACAAAGAATGTGCCATGACTATTACATATACACATAAAGTCTCTCACTCATTTAATAAACTCAAAGCTAAGTTTGTTTTCCGGTTCGGCAAACATAAAATAATTAGAAATTATTTACAGCCGCCACTTCCTAATACAATTTTATATCAGTTTTGCGCTTCGAAGAACTTGTGGCCCACTTTAATCCATTCCCAATTTCTATATCTCCGCTACAAGACTGCAGAAGGGAGTATCAGCAGCATGGCGTTGAGTTGGATTTGTTTTGGCATTATTGGGATTCGCGTTGTGCAGTGTTGTAGTGCTTTCTTGCAGACGAAATTTAGTGAAATTTTACAATTGATCAACTTCAATAGTAGCTCAGTTTCCTGATTTTCATAGTGGGTCAAATGGCACTCAAACTGGCGACATTCAAATCGTTTTGTAGTAAACTTCGGTGCTGCGTTGAAAATTTTACGAATACTTGCTTTATTTGCATACATATATTTGGAGAGTGTTTTTCTTAGTGAAAACCCTTTTGTTGCGCAAAAATAAAACTTGCGAGATAACTTTTCAAGCGCTGCATTTTACATTTAATTGGCATTCATTCTGCACCGGTTTCTCGTCTCGTCTTGTCGTCTCAGCTCTTTTTGTAGTTGTGTTCTTTCAGTAGCGCTTTTTATATTTACAAGAAAGCAAAGCCATTAAGTAAAGGTTCATTGAAAAGTTGTCAATTTTGTTTCCTCTCTTTCCTCACTGTATTTTGGACAATTGGACTCTTTTGCGGTTAACCGAGCAAAGGTTGGCAGTTGAATGAGTTGTGTGATAGCTCCGCTCACCTGGTTTGTGGTTTGCCTTACTTTCGCCACATGCATACACCTTGGAATGATTGTCAAAAGGCGATTGATTCTTTGTGTTTGAAGACTCTTTATGACAACTGAAAGTTATGGAAAGAATAATCTAGCCATAAGGTCATCACTTAATCAAGGAACTTTGGAGAAAGTTTGGCAAACTAAACCTTGTGTGGTTGGAGCCAGGAGGGAGTATAAATATATGAGACTTTGTAGGAAATTTATAAACGGAAATTACGCTATTATCTGCGCCTTTTTAGACTAGCCTGATCATATATTTTTTTATATTTTGCTTTGTAAAATAATGACAAGTGTGTGAGCTAATTATAAGGTCGCAGGTAGTAAATTTATAGGAGAAACTTCGATGATGTGTTTGCAAAAGAGTGCAGTTTGTGTCTGCACAACTTTGACTGTGGCAAAGCAATTGTTAGTACGAGGACTTGTCTGCTGATAAACAATTTATTTGCACAATAATTTTCAGATTTACATATACATATATGTACTATATATTATATATTATACACATCTAATAGTAATAGAGTTTCTGTGCATATTTGAGTATTCCAACGATTGTCAAATGCAGAGAAAAAATCGCTGCTATACAGTCAAAAAAATGATCTAGCGAACATCCGGAAATTGAGCACATATTCTAATGGAGAAGAATCGGTGAAGGGTGCGGAAGAGTTTTGTGGACAACCGTCAAAAGCACACATATGCAAATGAAAGCGCCGCAAAAGGCAAAATGTGATTTTGCAATTTAATCAGGACATGTCGTTTATGGTGATAACACTGTAGAGGTTGTAACTGTGTTTGCATTCAACATTGTTGATGAAATTAATACCTCTGTTTTCACACTTACATAACCGTACGTGAGAAGTTGTCTTCCTTGTGACAGGTGGAGGCTTATCAGCAGCTAGTTACCGTCTGCAACATACTGCACTGTGAGCTGATAAACGGCTCTTTTGATGCGTATTTGGTCCACCAACGCCTATCATTGCATTTTAGTATAATTGATAATATAATAATTTGCTGACGGGCAAAAACTCAATAAACTTTAAATTTGCTCCCATGAGAAGTTCCCATGAGTTTAATGAATCTGACTACATCGTTCCTCTCGCACATTGGTTGCTTTGTGGAAGGAAGGAATGCTCTGCCATAAGTTAAGTTAGAGAGCTAAAATACGGTACACTGAATCACAAAATATATTCTGAAAATTTCATCTTAAAATAGTACATTTCACGATCTCATAACCCACTCTCTTGAGAAACCACTTCACTTGCTGGTGTTGCGTGTTAGTTTAATAAAATTTGCTTGCCAAATTACGTCATTTGATTCCTAACGGTTTGTTAATGAGCAAGGATAATGAAATAGTAGCTTCTCTCAAATTCAGCGTAATTTTTTTTTTTTTTTTTATTGACTGTTTTTACATGTACATTATTCGGTGAGGATGTCGTAAGGAAAAATCGGTCGGAAAGTTGAGAAGAGATTTTATAAAAAAATGCACCCATAATTGTCCATCCTTGCTCACTATCCTATCCTCATGCATTTCGCGTGAGATACTCTAATATATAAACGCAAAATTTTCTCAAATGTTCGAAATGTTTCTGCAATTCCTTTTAGAGTTGGGCGACTATCTACTTCAATCGTGCCATTCAGAATTCCGGACACGTTGCTGCTTTTATTTCAAACTGTGGCGCAAAATGTTGTCCATAATTTCATTTCCGTCTATAAATACCTACATATATGTATGTAAATATGGTAGTGCTACGTGCACACACACGAGTACGAGCAAATATGGTTACCGTTGTTACCACCGCAAATGTGCGCTTACACACACTGACGCACACAGAGACCGAAGACATGGTCTCCTCGCTGACGACGAAGCTTGCGGATGAAATTCTATTACTCTATTTTACGTATTTAACGATACCATGTTGCAGCAATCACCCCAGTTTCAACAGCCAGAGCACTTTTCTCTATTACTGCGCCATTTCTCTGTGCCACTCACTTTGAATAGTTTTACTCGTAAGGGTTCTTGCACGGTTTCCTTTGACACTGAATGCTACGAAGCCGTCCTGGCGAGGATTTGTTGCTTTGGTTGGCTGCTGTGGGTGTCGGGAGGGAGGCGGTGGAGCTGAGGTCTTGTGGCGGTGCAGCACTCGATTCACTTGACTCATTCGCATAATGACACTGAAAATAGAGTATCTCTATCGGTAGCACAACTGAAAGGAAATACCAAACCAAAGATGAAAGAAGTCTAGTGGAAGTGTGTGACCCCAAAAAGATGAAGACAAACTTTTTCAACAACGGCATTATGGAATTATGAAGCCCGTGTAGACTACGCCTCCCATATTCTCCACGTTCCTGCTCAATCGCAGCTGTGATTGCACTGGTCAACAAAATAAAAATTTCCTGATACCTGTATGCTTAGACATATTTGTCAAATGTCCATGCACAATTTGTCGTGCAATTTTATTGTACTTTCTTAACACTTGGCTGTAATTTTAATGACGGATTTCCAATAATTTGCTTTTTGAATCGAAAGAAACATTGAGTAGTTCAGAATTTCAGTAAAAGGGTTAAAAGGGTTAAAAAACTATCATTCAATAATGCGTAGTCAGGTGAGAAGTTTAGAATGAATACTTAGTTTAACTCAATCTGATCGACTAGAGCAGGAGCATTCCTAAACTCCCTTAACCTCAAAATATGGCGTAGATTAGTGTTATGTCGTTGTTCTTCATGCTTTTTCCGATGTTGTTGCATGCAGCAGCTGCCTCATATAACTTCTTCACGGCCACAAGGCAAAAATGGCAGCAAATATGCGCTTTAATGGTGCTTCGCTTTCCGAGTCTGTTTCAAGGGCAACTGTCGATAACTCATGCACGCACATGCACAGTGATCGAGGAATTCGTATATGAAGCCACCAGCAAAGCAGTAAATCGTATTCGTGCCTAAGCCGAATCTTTGTGTGTTGCTCAGCGCATCATGTGTGGAATGCAATGCTCGCGACAGACTGCAAAGGACATCTGTCAAATATTAAAACACACACGTTCTTATGGACGGACCTATTTTGACAGCTGCACGACTACACGCCGGCAGGCCGACAGTTGTCGTTCTCGCTAACTTCAATTTTATCCTATATTTGCCAAAGGCAGTAGGACGACAGTAGAGTTGACAGTAGAATGGAAGATAGAGAGATGAGGTAGGGTGGTGATGCCACTAATATGTAAAATTACTCAAAGCTCTAATCAAACTGACGTTATTTTACAAATAAAAGCATAAAATAGCTCTGTTACATCATTTATAATTTATAATTTACAACAAATAAATTTATATATTTACTTAATTTTTGCTTAAAAATTTCACTTTGAACAAAATATTCAAATTTCCTTGAAGTGCAAGGTATTAGCATGGCCACAACGAAATTGTGTACATGCAAAATGGACAACTGAGTTGTTTTGCTGCCCTCTCACAAACGTTCATGTAGTAGGACTCACAACGCCATTTTCAGTTCACTGTCGTGCTACTGCAGTCTGTCGCGAGCATTGTGTTGCGCACATCACACACCCAGCTGGGAGTCATCTCCCTGTGTAAGTAAAAGCAAACAAACATGTACACAATCTTACACTCCTTGGGTGCTCAAATATACATAATATTGTATATACCCTAGTTCCTGTTTCGCTTTTATTCTGAGAAAAAAAATTGCCGTTCTGCACTGTTCTATTTTTTTCAATAAAAAATTTAGTGGGTGCTGAGTAAAGAATGATCTTCAGCTCGGGCTACAGTTCCCTCTCTACATCTTCAAAATTTGAATAAATCTAAGAGTGAGTGCCGGAGTGGCTTCTTCTCTCAGAGTTTACGAAGGTCTGATTATGTATATTTAAAGGGATGCCATTCTCGTCGTGTTCGCCACTTTAAATAGTGGAATAATCATTGCTATCGCTACTCATCACATCTTTTCAAGATCATTTTAAGAAGCATTTCTTGAGGTTGCTATTGAAAAGCTGTTAGGCCATAAACTCTGATTACTGTGAACTTTGAGAAACTGGTTATTTAATCAGTGTGTACCTGAAGGGTTTTGAGCTCCCTTGTTGAAAGTGACCTGAGACTGACTGCTGCACTTCGATGTGATATGTGTTTGTTTGGACTTCCTTTACTAACTATTGTCAGTGTGACTATTTTACACCAGGCCTCGTAGAGTTCCGTTAGTGTAGAATAGAAACAGTTGAAAAATGCAAAACGTATGCAAAGCGTTGTGAGCCTATGAACGTACGATTAAAAGGAAATGAAAATGAAAGGGAACAACAACCGGAAAATTTTACGTGGGTACCTGCTGACGACAGCCTTACTCCACGGTACTCAAAAGTACAACGGATCAAATCAAAGCGTTGATCAGCGCCCTGAAAATGCCAGGCACTTTCAGTACCAATTGGCAGTGTGGAATGGACACACTAACCACCTTGGTAGGGTTCGAGGCCTATCTAAAACCTCTGC